>NW_010231430.1:0-33073 GCF_000690775.1 Eurypyga helias | reverse complement strand
ATTTGTATCGTACGTTTTACGGCTTCGGCGCCAACCCCTGACGGCCAGAGCTCTCTGGGCGCCGGTGGGAGGTTAACGCCGGGCTAACCGGCGCCCCGTGTAACTGACACGCTGGGACACGCGGGGGCTGTGCGTGTGGTGGTGGGACAGCACCCCTGGGGCCCCTTGGGCTGTCACGGGAGGTCTGGTGGCCAACCTCGCTATTCCGCCTCCTGGCGCGCGCGGTGCCTGAGCGTCGTTCAGGGTAGGGCACGGACTTAGGCGTGGTAGGTTACGGGTGCGTGGACCCTTGGAAACTAGTTTGCTGCTGTCCTGTTCGTTAGTAACGTGTGGTATACGTTTGTCCTTTAAAATAAACACGCGCAGTTGTCTACAGCTGATGGATCCCATTCTTGGGAGTTTCATTTACATGTTTGTAACTCTTCAGAAGGTAAACCGAACACTTGGAGGAAGAATTCTATCTGCCTACTAAATTTGCTTGACTCTTGTCTATTTGTAAGAATACAACTGCATTATTAGACACGAATTTATCGGTTATATAGGAAAAAGTGTCTTTTGTGGGCACGTTCCTAATTTTCAAGCATCAGAACTGAAGTAATTTGAAGGGAGAATTTCTTTTGGCACTGTTGTTGCTTAACATGATTTCTCTGCCAGCCTACCCGAATAATGAATGATAGTTTGACTTGCAGCATGTGACCTTTCAGTCCAAGTCTGGTATGCAGCATCCTTTCCTTTATTCCTTTGAAGAGATGAGGACACTTGGCAGAACATGGGTTTGCTGCTTTTAGACTCTCGTGTCTGATTCTGCCTGTCTGTACAAGGAGGAGACAGCACAAGCTTCCTCTGTGTTCCTTGGAAGAACAAGTGCTAGATCCAACAGCCAATTCCAAGTGTTTTTAAGAGACATTTAAACTGGTGGTTCTCAGACGATATTTACTGGGGGTGTGTGAGGGGTATTTTGCTAATGATTGACTTCCTGGTCAGACCACAGTGTATCAGGCTGGTAACAGGGCGATGCATTTCCAACCAAAACTGATTCAGCACTTCCAACAGTCACTGTCTTCCTGTTAGGTGCATCTAGATCCAGGCCTGCCTTGGGCAGCCTCAGAAAACGTGTTGGTCTGCGTGCAGGTTGGCTTTAACACTTTTTAAAGCATTTGTGCGCTGAACTGTTTTGCATATTTTCCAAATCTCATTGGTTGTCTAATTCCCTTTTTACATTTACCTTAACGTCCAGTTCATAGTCTGTCAGTTGCAGCTAACTATGCAGTGTTTGTGTAATAAATAAATAAACAAAGCAACCACCAGCTTAAAGAGAGCACAAAGCCAACCAAGCAGATTCTCTGAATTTTAAAAACTAGCCATCCGTGTACAGCTGAAGTAGTAACGTACGGTCTAGTGATGCTGTTGCACGTAGGAAACAGCAGCTACGGTGCCTGCTTAGTACCGAAGTGTTTGTTGACTGGTGGAGGTTGGAAGGTTGTCCTTCCTGCTTTGGTGTACCGCCGCATGCAGTGTAGTTAAATACAGTGCCTTATTACTGATCTTGGGGGTTTTTAATGATGTACCTGCTATTACAGCAGAAATCTCTGCTGAACAGGCGCAGCACTAACTTCTCTAGAAGGTAATAGAGCTAAGTCTTGCAGAAAGCATAATTCATATCAGTGGGTACGTATACAGATACCTGTTGTTCGCTTTTAGGGAACCCCGTTTGTTTTGATATTGCTGCTGTTGAGGTGGATAGGTTTACCTCTAATTCCCGTGGTGCAGGATCCCGGATTAATTTTACATATGCTTCACCTTTCGTTAGTTTTAATAATTAATAAGGAAGTATGAATTGGCCACCTAGTTTACAACGTAGTTAGCTATAGCTTCTTCAGCGCCTTGGGTAAATAGCATGATGGTATTCATGTACAGCAGTTTGAGCCAGATTGGTTTTAAAAAATAAATGCCATCTGAAATAAAAGTGAATGGTATGAGTGAATTCATGTTATCTGTAATGAGAACTCTGGTGTTTATTTTCCTTCTCCTTAAAAAGTATTTCTTAAAGATCTTGGAGAGGACTGCTCTGGAAGTCCTTGAGTGTTGTCCCTTGTTCTTAATATTTGGAGGGAAAGATGGGAAGCCGCACGTTTATGAAACCTTAGTGTCTGATAATGCCGATGCTGAGGGAGTGCCGTCGGTGATACTAACGTTACCTTCTTTTCTGTGACAGAGGGAAAAGGAGCAGTTCCGCAAACTGTTCATTGGCGGCTTAAGTTTTGAAACGACAGAGGAAAGCTTGAGGAGTTACTATGAGCAATGGGGAAAGCTTACAGACTGCGTGGTAAGTTTGGCACGCTGATGAGCAACAGCGGCATAGACTGTTTAGAAAAAGTAGGGAGCTTGTTTTCTGTATAGCTTAATGAAAAGATGGAATGTTACATTTTCTGAAGCGTACAGTTGGTTGGTTTTTACGTGACTCGGCCTGTTGAAGCTGTACGCAGACTTTGCCTCGCAGACTCTGTTGGTAGAGTTAAGGAGCATTCACAGTCTGTTCCCTCTAAAACCTCCCAGGTTATCTCTCACCACTGATTCCAACAGTTCAGTATTAAACTTGGGTGTCAGTGGCTGAAGTGCCTTAGGGAGTGATCACACGGAGCACTGTTACATCTGTGTGATTGGTAACCTTTGGCAGAAAGCTGATACCATGGTAAGCAGCCTCAGTAAGGCTGGAAAAGTAAGTCTTGGCATGTGATGTTCTCACAGGATCACGTAGGTTGGAAAAGACCCTCAAGATGATTTTGTTGAGTCCAGCTGTAAACCCAGCACTGCCAAGTCCACCACTAAACCCTGTCCTTAAGTCTCTGCATCTTTTAAATACCTCCAGGGACAGTGACTTTTGCAGAAGTTCCTCCACCAAATTTGTCTCAGGTGCATTAAGTACGTATTTCATAACGCAAATGGTCTGTGGTCTTCAGAAAGCTTAAAAGAAACTGTGTTGGATTTTTTTTGAGAAAACAAACATAAACATATGCTGCTGATAGAGCACTATTTCTGAGTTAGGGGTAGTAGAGTCTTGGAGGACAACAATGGTTTGAATTTGTGTGATGCCAAGCAGTGCTGCTGTTGTGCTTAATGAGCGCAGCCTCCTGCTGCTGGGTAACTGCATCTTGAAATCAGGTCAAAGAAAACGCAAGTTGCATTTACATGTTTTCTCCAAATGCTGCAAGCGTTAAGCTTCACGTGAGGCAGGTAGAAATGGCTTAAACGTGTTCGTTATTCTTAGGTAATGAGGGATCCTGCAAGCAAAAGATCAAGGGGGTTTGGCTTTGTAACATTCTCCTCCATGGCTGAAGTTGATGCAGCCATGGCTGCAAGACCTCACACGATTGATGGAAGGGTGGTTGAGCCTAAGAGAGCTGTGGCCCGAGAGGTAAGTGTGGCTTTGAAAGGTGGTGCTTTCCATGCCTTGAAAAAAGGAATCTCTGCTTTGGTCGGACGGTTACGCTTTGTTCTTGTTTGAAAGTGCCCGGGTTTAAATTCTTTAGTTAAAAGGCTGCAGTTGGCACAGTTTCCCACACTTTTGATCAGTTAAATGACACTGTTACATAAATGTCTATTATTACGGTGAGTTATTAAGTTACTCTGGTTGTAGAATCATGTCTGCCAGGGACGCAGCTGGGGTCTGAAAGTATTGTTAGCAAAAACATGTTGAATGACTATAATTACGCAAATTCCAAACTCTTCTCTGGAAAGGTTACTGTTACTAAACCTAAAATTCATAAACTTCTGCCAATGTCTTCTGACTCTGTTCAAAGATCTTTTTGGGTGTTTCTAATAGGTATATGACTGAAGTGACTAAGCAGAGAATGTAGCAGGGAAACTTTTTTATTCCAGTAGGACTACTCTGGCTTTAGCCCCAGGCATCCTGGGTTTTTAACGCCAGGGCACAAATGGGGTGCGGGACTGCCATGCACCTTTACGCTTCTCAGCGTGGTTACTGTGCTTGAGGAGCAGTGCAGGTTCTGGGTGACTCAGGTTTACCACCTCGTGGGAGCTCTGGGAGAGCTTAGCAGTTTGAGGTCAGACCCGGGTGTTCAGTGCATTTGGACTGATGAACAGGAGTTGAATGAGCTGTCCCCGGAGATGAAGGGGAATGGAAATCGTAACCACTGGTATCCCCATTTTCCTTCCATTCCCTGCAGAGTGCAGGGTTGGTTACCTTTTGGAACAAGGGTAATTAAAGCAGCAGATGTGTATACTGTTTATATACACAAAGCTGTCGCTACACTTCAGGAATAAGTCATTCCTGCCTAGTGCAGCACCTTGGATACCATGCTCCAAGTATAAAAATAACAGGAGTGTGAGGAATGTCCTCCTGTTCTGAATAGGGATTAAAATGCGGAGCTGTGGGTGTGCTGAGATTGGAGGACCTTTGCCGTTGATAAGTTTTAAGTTCTTAAATACTTGAAGTTCTTTCAAGCAGTTGATCTTATACTTTCTCTAAATATATTTAAAGGCTTTTATTTACTCTTACCCATTTCATATCACTTCTATCTGCTTTGAAGTCTTCAACATGAAGTGGGGGTGAAAAACCTCCAGAACTATCCCATGTTACACCCTCCCAGAAGCCACCCTCCCCCCCCCGCCAAGCAGGGTTGCAGGGACATGGCATTGACATGCACTGAGGGCTACGTCAGTGCTTGAAAGATCTTGGTTCATCAGTATTCCTTTCCTGAAATCCTGGTAAAATCGTGTTTGTGAAATTGTTTTCTTTGTGGTAATCTTAAGGATTGTTTTAACAGGAGTCGGGAAAACCTGGTGCTCATGTTACTGTGAAAAAACTCTTTGTTGGTGGTATTAAAGAGGACACTGAAGAGCACCACCTGCGTGACTACTTTGAGGAATATGGAAAAATCGACACTATTGAAATTATCACTGACAGACAGTCCGGTAAAAAGAGAGGGTTTGGATTCGTTACATTTGATGACCATGATCCAGTGGATAAAATTGTATGTAAGTAAGCTTCATGCTGCTCTTTTGCTTGATGGTGTTACTCCTTGCAGTCATGGTAATTGTGTGAAGCCAAGCTTAAACCCAAGAGATAACAGGATTAGATGAGTTCTGGCTTCTTTGCTTAATCATATGATATTTTTGTGGGTTTTTTTTTTAATGATTGGGAATATGTGTGGGAAATTTCTTCACTTTTGGAAGCCCGATAGTCTGATCTGTTGCTAGATCGGTACTTAAATGTTGATGGTGTCTTTTTTGATGTGGTTACAGTGCAGAAGTATCACACCATCAATGGCCACAATGCAGAAGTAAGGAAAGCCCTCTCCAGACAGGAGATGCAGGAAGTTCAGAATTCTAGGAGTGGGAGAGGAGGTACGTCTGAGTAACGGTTAATAGTTTGTGTGTTGGCTTCCCATGATCACGCTGCTCATAAATGTTACGCTGTTACAGGGAACTTTGGTTTTGGTGATGCACGTGGAGGGGGTGGCAACTTTGGTCCAGGACCTGGCAGCAATTTCAGAGGGGGAGCCGGTAAGACAGGCATGTTTGTAGCAGTTTTTTTTTTCCTTATTTCTGCTGTCTTTCTGGTTCTGGGTAACTTTGTAAGGTACTGCTCTGCAATTTAAATGCAGCTGTAGCAGTGAGAATTTGGGAAGGGGGGAGGGGGGAATTGCAAACTGCTCCTGTAGTATGTGGGTATTCACTAAATGAAGTGATTTTGATTTTCTTTTAAGGATTTTATTAAAAGCCAAGTGTAGGTTAAGGAATTTGGAGATTTCTCCTCTGTAATTCTATGCAGCACTTGCCTGGCCTTCAGTGGAAGGTCTGTGTGCAAAATCAAAGAAGGGTGCTTTATGAATCCAAGAAAACATAAGGTAGAGAGCAGTGATTGGATGTGTTATTTCACATATGTTTTTCTAAATTCAAGAGTATGTGTGTTCAGTCAGTCATCTCTTAGATTTGGTCCTTAAGGTCGTAGTGCTACAGGGGAATTGAAATACTTTTGTGGGGTTTTTTTCTCCAACAGATGGATATGGAAGTGGCCGTGGATTTGGTGATGGGTATAATGGATACGGTGGAGGACCTGGAGGTTAGTTTACTTTTCTGGTAGTGATGGTGGTTTTCTTCTCACTCAAAAACATGTTTATATTTTACTTAATATTTACATAAAATGTACATTAATT
The DNA here is from genome assembly GCF_000690775.1 of Eurypyga helias. Classification (NCBI taxonomy): domain Eukaryota; kingdom Metazoa; phylum Chordata; class Aves; order Eurypygiformes; family Eurypygidae; genus Eurypyga; species Eurypyga helias. Next base: position 26,894 of record NW_010231430.1, on the reverse strand, counting down.
GCCAAAGCCATGTTGTTGGCTTTAAAAGCACATATGGCTGTTGGCTCATGTTAAACCTTTATGTGGTGAATTGCACGGGTATTTCTTGGACAACCATGCCTTTTCTTTAAAATAGCAGTGTTTCTTAAATTTCCTGGAAAATCAAGATTTTAATTAAGCCTTTTAATGAGGCTTTGAGGCAAGTTTGCTGGGTTTTGGTCACAATTTAATTAGGGTGGGTACCTAATTAAAGTATAGGGAAGAGTACCTTTCTCTTCCCTATAACCTTCTCAACAGAAAAACATCCTCTTATTCTGTAGGATTTAGTTTCCTTCTAAACTGAAAAGTTTAAGGGATTGTGTTGTCATAGGTGGCAACTTCGGTGGCAGTCCTGGTTACGGAGGAGGAAGAGGAGGATATGGTGGAGGAGGACCTGGATATGGCAACCAGGGTGGGGGCTATGGAGGAGGTTATGACAACTATGGAGGAGGTAACCGACTGGCTTGAACCGACCAACACTTCAGTTGTAAATTAGCGCAAGTCACGGGAGATTTGGAGGTGGGGGGAGGGTTATAAATGTTGTCTAAGGAAGCAGTTGTTTTCCACATAGTATGAAAAAGCAGTTTGTTGTGTACACTGCTGAAATACATGGGATTTTGTACTTTATTTAAAATTCTAATGACAGATAACTTCGTGAGTGCTCTATGCATTACGGCTCACCTAGGTATTTCTCCACTTTTGTATTGATAACGCAGGCAATTATGGAAGTGGAAACTATAATGATTTTGGAAACTACAACCAACAACCTTCAAATTACGGTCCAATGAAAAGTGGGAATTTTGGTGGCAGCAGGAACATGGGGGGACCATATGGTGGAGGTACTGTATATGTCCTGACCTGCCTTGGAGCAAATCGGAGTGGGCGGGCTTTAGTCTTTAGGGGAGGTGGAAGGGAAGACGGGACAAGGGGTAACTGTTCTGAACTAAAAGAGCATAGACTAAGATTAGATAATGGGAAGAAGTTCTTCCCGGAGAGGGTGGTGAGGCACTGGAGCAGGTTGCCCAGAGTAGCTGTGGATGCCCCATCCCTGGAAGTGTTCAAGGCCAGGCTGGATGAGGCTTTGAGCAACCTGGTCTAGTGGAAGGTGTCCCTGCCCATGGCAGGGGGGGGGAACTGGATGGGCTGTAAGGTCCCTTCCAACCCAAACCATTCTCATTTAAGACTGACATGTAGAAACAGGGTAATTTCTGTACTAGGTGCACTGCAGTCCCCATGCTCTTTCTGCTAATTGGCTACAATTTCTCATCCTGAGACTGTAGAGCTTGTCTTGGGTAAATTATTACTGATTTTTTTAAAGGTAGATTACAAGATAACTAACTTTTTCCAGAACGTTGTGAAATAGATTGCAGTTTCCAGTCTGTAAAGATTTTAGCTAAGTTTCATGCTCTTTGCTGTCGGCTCCCACTGTGTGTAGACAGTCTAGTTAACGTCCACTAAACTTGCTGGGATTTCTTCTTTCCCTGTCACTTTCCTCTGACACTTTGCTGCCTTTTGTTGTCTAAGTGTTCCTTATGGTGGTGGTGTAATGCTTGTGAAGTGGAAACTGAAACACCAAGCCCTTTCTCGTAAGGTTTAGCAGGCAAACAAAGTCAGCCCTCACAGCCTTAAGACAGTGCGGTGCATCAAAGTACGTGTGACCCTGTTGAACCGTCTGCAGTTTTAGCATGTAGTTGCTGGGGCAGTTCTTGGAGGAAGACAGTGAAATGTGAAAATCCTTGTTGTATAGGCCATCTCTGGAAGTAAAGCAGGATGTTAAGTCTTCACACAGAACCAAAAGCATTCCCAGGTTTAAATTAAAACGTGTACTGATGCAACTCTTCTGTGTTACTCCACAATTGCAGGGAACTATGGTCCAGGAGGCAGTGGAGGAAGTGGGGGATATGGAGGGAGGAGCCGTTACTGAGTTTCTGCAAGCATGCCATGGGTAAGTATGTTTTATTAAGTATTAAAATTGCAGTGATTCTTGAGAGTAGCTGCAGGAGTTAAAAGCTTTTTTAGGATCATATTATCTTTCCTTTAAAAAATGGTTAGATGAATAATTTCATAACCTATTTTTTTACTCTTTACTTCTGTTGAAACAGGCTTCACTGTATAAATAGGAGAGGATGAGAGCCCAGAGGTAACAGAACAGCTTCAGGTTATCGAAATAACAATGTTAAGGAAACACTTATCTCAGTCATGCATAAATATGCAGTGGTATGGCAGAAGACACCAGAGCAGATGCAGAGAGCCATTTTGTGAATGGATTTGGATTATTTAATAACATTACCTTACTGTGGAGGAAGGATTGTAAAAATGCCTTTGAGACAGTTTCTTAGCTTTTTAATTGTTGTTTCTTTCTAGTGGTCTTTGTAAGTGTAGAAGCATTCCTTTGATAATGTTAAATTTGTAAGTTTCAGGTGACATGTGAAACCTTTTTTAAGATTTTTCTCAAAGTTTTGAAAAGCTATTAGCCAGGATCATGGTGTAATAAGACATAACGTTTTCCTTTTAAAAATTTAAGTGCGTGTGTAGAGTTAAGAAGCTGTTGTACATTTATGATTTAATAAAATAATTCTAAAGGAAATATTGTGTAATTTTAGATTTTTTTTTTAATACTGTAAAATAAGGCAAGGAGTGGGTAGTATAAGGTCCCACGGATAATATAAAGCTATTGTTGTATATGTAAAATTAAATGCTGGTCAGAAAAAAAAGTATGTTGTCTGTAAATGATCAGATTTAAAGTATCTAGATAACTTAAGGGATATCTCTGCAAGGAGAAACACCTTTTTAGATCTTTTAGATGCTGCTTCTTCAATGGCAAGGAAAGGAAATATCCCCAGCGAGGTACTCTTCCAGGGACACAGGTCTAGTACGAGAGAACTCTTGAAAACGTCACTAAGTTCAGCCAGTCTTAAAAAGCTGCGCTGTATTTCTGCAAAGCTTTAACTGCAGTAGTGTATAAGGATGCCAACGAAGGCTGAGGGTGTAGAGAAAAATAGTTCTAAGCTTCAGTTAAACTTCTTTAGGTAAGATCTTATTTACTTTTCCTTTCTTAATGTTCCAAAAAACAAGAAACTAATACTGTTTGACAGTATTCTTTCAGTACAGTGATTATCGTTATGTAGTTTAACATAGCAATGAATTGAGTTAACAATTACCAATGGAAATTTGTGAATCCTGTTTTCTCTTGTATTATTAAATTTTTTACAAACAAATTTTTGTTAATTTCAGCTACTTAACATATTTTTTTCCTACTGGAATCTAGCTATGATATGAACCCTGGACAAGCATAGACTGCTGCCACTGTACACTGCTACAGTTGAACAAATGAGACCTGCAAGTGTCCATTAGTAAAGCTTTGCAAGGGTTCCATCCCTGGTGTTGGTAGTTAAAATGGTAGGTCACAAGTTAATTAAATAATACGACTTTATTTTTGCATCCTGCAACATTTTATTTTTTCTTGGGAGTCTGTGCGTTACGGGAGTTGCAAGGCGATGCAATGAAGGTAGCTCTGTGCTGTTGGAAATGAACTGACATTGTTGTGTGTCTTGTCTCCTGTCACCTATGCTGTGTAAGACGTTTCATCCTGAAGGTTCCCAAGTAACTGTAGGCTGTTTACGTATAAGGGAAAAAAAACTGCACCACAGAATACATCTGCCTCTGGGAAGGAGTGTGTCGTCCATTCTTGTAACAACTGCATAAGCAGTTCTTTAGGAGGGGAAGTGAGAACTTGAAATGAAACTGCAGGTGATGTTTCATGAGGGTGTCCTGTAATTGCGTAAATTGGAATTTGGCTAGAATGTTGAGGTTTCCACCATTTTTTATAGTTCTTGCAGCTAATCAACCTTAGTGCCAAATTAAGTCAGCCTTACTCCTGCTGCGTTGAATGTTTGCGCCCCAAATTATTAATAAAAATTCACCAAGCGATGAGTTACTCGGAGTTAAGGGTGGCGTTACTCTCCACCAGATCTGGATTTTAAATAAAAATCAACAAAACCCACCAAAAAAGCAGCCAAAAAGGCCCTAATTCCAAAGTTGCGTTGCCTTTCAGAAGCTACCCGCTGAAGAACGCGGGCTCGGCTAACGCAAGCCTGGTTCCTTTTTGTGTTAGACACACCAGTGAACTGCTTATACTATTTAAAAAAAAAAAAAAAAAAAGGCTGAAGTTCCCCTATTGGTAATTGGGTTTAGACATATGTGATAAACATCTTCAGATACACTTTTTTTTTCTTTGGCAGGAAGGTGCCATGCTGCAGGTAACTAATGAAGAAGTGGTCAACCACAGAAACGCTTCAAGAAATAAGAAATTCTGTATCATCAAAAAATAGTTGTTTTTGCCGCCTTCTTTAAAAACCTAGAGGTTAAATACTGAATACTGATAAAACAGCACAATTAGTACAGCTCCCTGTAACGCTGGGTTTTTTTTAAATTACAGTAATCGTGTCTTGTAAACCTTTCGAATAAAATTCAGATTCGGTAGGAGAAACAAATCACTAATGTTAAAACAGCAAACATTCTGTGCGTAGAAAGTTTAACTACCTATTTTTATAACTTTCATAGCTTTAAAATAAAGTATTTTTTATACCAAAGTAGTTCTAGTGTAATGCTTAATAAAACTTAGTGTGTGTCTAACATTAAATAATGTTTACGCGCAGCTTTTAGACCCTTCCATGACCTGAAACACTCCATTTTGAGGTGGATTTAAAACAAAGTCAACTTGGCGAGTGCATTCGCAGAATCTGTGTCTCTGACTGCGGGCATCTGTTCTCTGCTGGGAGAAACAGTGCCGCAGGTTTAACAGCGCTCATCTTCTTGCCGCTGGGCACAATGGCTTTAAACTAGCTTTTTGGCCGTATTTTGTATCACGTTATGAAAAATACCTCCTTCTTTTCTGTTAACGGATCACTTACGAGAGTCTGTTGGAAGGCGATAGGACGATAGCGCTGTCCTTTACACCTGTAAAGGGCTTTTAGCGTCAAGAGAGACCAAACGTAACGTAGAGTTCTGCGGTACCAGAACCGCACTTCTGGGGGGGTGAAAAAAAAACCCGACGGCAAACAAAATACCAAAAACCAAATGAAACTCCAAGCGTGAGCTTGGGAAAACATCAGTCGGGAACGTGTCTGAGGGAAGGTATCGTCAGTCTGATCCGCTGTAGCCTGTCACCTGCCTGTGCGATGTGTGCTAAGCCGCAAACGTACGTGCTTGATGCCAGGATCTGTAACCGCCTTTGCCCAGTTCAGAGATACGGTTTGAGGGTTCACCTGTGGTTTCTTTTTGTTCTTCCCCCGAGTTTCTGAAGTTGACCTGTGAATATTTGCATAGGTAACCGGTGGGCTGCTACGGAAGCCGAAAAGGAAGACGCGCAAAGCGTGCTTTACTTACCTTCTTTCCGACAGAACGAGCTGACGGGTGGATGAGGAGCTGCCGCCTTGCTGGGAACTTAGATTTGCATAATGGAAGTTTTTTCCTTTACAGTTGCCAAGTCCACGTTCGTATGATACAAAAAACACTCCAAAGGGGAGTAATTCTATGGGCTGCTACGGAAGCCGAAAAGGAAGACGCGCAAAGCGTGCTTTACTTACCTTCTTTCCGACAGAACGAGCTGACGGGTGGATGAGGAGCTGCCGCCTTGCTGGGAACTTAGATTTGCATAATGGAAGTTTTTTCCTTTACAGTTGCCAAGTCCACGTTCGTATGATACAAAAAACACTCCAAAGGGGAGTAATTCTACTCGTTCTGTTAGAGATGTTCACTCTTTCAGTGGTTTTGCAACATGGTCTGAGATTGACTTGAGTACATTTTATTCAAAGTCTTAAACTTGGAGTGTTTGTTTCCTGTTGTCTTACTGTTGAACTTCCGTGACTTTCTCTGGGTATGTCCTTACGAAAATAAGTGACAATCGCAGCGTTCACCGATGAACTCGGTGAGAGAAGTCGCCCTTTCGAGTCAACCCGATGCTGAACGCTCGTAACTTTGAACAAAAACAACGGTGCGTGGTCAGTTACTGCTCCTCAGTTTGGAGATGATGCGTGCTTTTCCTCTCCTGATTCCTAAGAAGCTGGGTTTGTGTCACTCCACAGACTTCGTGTTTTCAGAGTAAGGGTAACTGTGCCAGTCAGAATGTTGCCTGCGCTGAGGGTCAGGTCTGTCCGGAGTGGGCACAGCTGGCCCACAGCAAACTGGGGGAGGGCCGTGAAAGACAACACAACTTGTTTGGTGTCTGGTATGGGAGTGGGGAAAACCGACCCCAGCACCACCGTGTGTGGCTTGTGTTTACCGAGCAGTGGCGAGGATAGGTCAGTACGAGGGTTTGTGCCGCTGAGACTCTGTGTTGGCTGTACTGCTTACAGTGAAAGTTGGCTTTTATTCACGCCTGATTGGGAAACGTGAGAAATGGCTCTCCCTGTGGAGAAATGAGCGGGAACTTAACTTGCGTCACGTGTGGCGAGTAAGACTGTGTTCTTGGGTTCCGTGATGAATGTACCTACTACCTTGGGGATGAAGTCGTACTGCTTCCAGGGAAGAAAATGTGAACCCCAAAACACCCGGGTCTGAATTTTGCATGAGCTGTCAGCTGAGTGGAAACGTGAGAAATGGCTCTCCCTGTGGAGAAATGAGCGGGAACTTAACTTGCGTCACGTGTGGCGAGTAAGACTGTGTTCTTGGGTTCCGTGATGAATGTACCTACTACCTTGGGGATGAAGTCGTACTGCTTCCAGGGAAGAAAATGTGAACCCCAAAACACCCGGGTCTGAATTTTGCATGAGCTGTCAGCTGAGTTGGCTTTGGAAACTTGGCCGCCCTTGTGCAAAGAGGAGGATTTGCTGAGAATGTGCCGGAATGGTACTTCTCCCTACAGCTTCAGTGTTGGGATCTGTTTTCAAGGCAGAGTGCGTGATGCAAGCGGAATCCCATAGCAGTGCTGTTATGTTTTCCCTCCTGCGGGAGAGCCCAGGTTCTCTTCCTGTTTCTACAGCGGTACTGGTAGGAACGCCTAGGGGCATAACATGGATGTTATCACCAACATCTGGTTTCCCCCGCCCCCCACCCCTTCACTTCCTTGGTCTGCTCTTTCTCAGTCTGTTCTTCGGCATCCTTGTCTGGAATCAAGGGCTGGTGCGCTGAGTGGAGTTCTGGTAGCGGCGTAGCGGGTACTGAGCGGCGACGTGGTACGAGACACGCTACAGTAGTAGGACTCCATGTGGCTACGTGTGTCATCTCAGTTTGGTTTACTTAATAAAGACCTTTTCACTAGAACCTGGTGCTGGGTGTCCTGTTGCCTCATTTATAGGCTTCTACCTCCTCTGTCCTCAAAACGGTCATTAGGACCATGCTTCTGACTCCCATAAGATGCTGGTGTTGGGTGTGTATTTTGGGACAAACACCGAGCTGTGAAGAGGGACAAACTGGTGTTGACGAAGTTGCGCTGTCCTTGGTTTCCACGTTGATGCTCGTTGCTGTTTTACCCCATCTGAACCAGACTGCGAGCTCTCGAGCGGGAGCTGTCTTGGTTTGTGAAACTCACCGCCCGTAAAAAGCAAAGTCAGTTGAACGAACCCGAAGCTGCGTTTGGGCGCAGTACAGCGAGGAAGCGGGTGTGCCGCGTCGCTTCCACGCAGCGCTGCCCGTACGCGAGCGTTCAGCCTTGCGTTTCGTACACTGTGCTTGGGGTACTGCACTCGGAAGCGCCAACCTGCTCCTGTGTAATGGACCTTCCTCTAGGAAAGGGACGGGTCTGAGCTGCCCGCAGGTAATGCTGTTCCCTTGTCCCTGTCCATGTCACCAGCAACAGTGGGGACGGGGACCCATGTGCTTTGTGACTTCCCCAGGTGTTTGCTCTCTGCTTAGTCTGACCTCTAGCCTCTTGCTTTTTGTTATCTCTGTAACGGGAACAGTTTGCCACTCGGATGTTATGGACTAAACAGCTCCACCACGGGAACGATACTTTAATGAGAACTTCCACCATGGTGTTTGCTTTTTTTCTGTGCCTGGATCAGCAGCTAAACCTGTGATCCTCAGCTCTGCCATTTTCCAGCAGTATGACAAGTCTTGAAAAAATGGTCCCTATCTGAGGGCGATGCGTTTCTCCGTGTTAGTACTTGGTAGGGCAGAACGAGCCCTCAAAGCTTTATCACTTGGTATCTGGTTCTGGAGTGAGTTTGATACCACAGCATGACTTTTACAGGAGGTTTGTATGCTGACTGGTTTCCCAAAAATCACAATCTGTCAGTAAGAAAGCCGCAGCAGACCTTGGCTGGGGGTTTCCCACCTTTCACAACCCTTCCAGCTACAAGTTTTAAAGAGTGCTGTTAGCCTGGATGGCTCCTGTACGGTGTCTCCTCATCTGTAGGTTGAAAATGCAGCCTAAGGCCATCGGATGAAGCGTATTAAAGGTGGCTGTGGGAGCGCTTTGTTCTGGGAGAAGAGCTTGCTGTAAAACCACTCCCCGATCCAGCCTAAACATCACCTATCACTTAAAGATGTGTAATTTAAGGATGCGTAAGGCATAGTCAGGATGCAGAAGTGTTTGGGGTGGGGGTTTCTTTAAACGCAGGCTAGTCACAGGGAAGACCCTCGCAAAACTACCAACAGTCTGAGGTGAAACTTCTTACTTCAGTCCACTGAAACAGAAAGTAGAGGAAGGCCTTGTTCTGAAGTCTGCCTGCAGTTTGTCTTTCTGGGGGTAGGTAGCTGATGCTTCGAGAAAATTGCACTGTACATCCAGCCCTAGTGCTCAGGGTCTGTGTCATCAGTACTGTTACAGCTTAGTGTACACCCAAAATAAATCACCTGGGAGGTTTTGGATGGGTACAGTTGCTGGCCGAGTTCTCAGCAGCTAAGATTCGCGTGTGAAGTTCTTCAGTACGGTTGTGGCGCAACACCGACTGGCGCTGGGTGAGGGCAGCTCCTGACACCGCCCAGTCTGCGAATTACAGGCACTTGGGGCGTGGAGTTGGGGCTGATGTCCTCGCTTTCGTGTATGCTGCTTACTGAAGAGAGTTCCGATGCGCTTCCTTGTTTTCCAGTATGTGCCAGAACGTAACCGTGTGACCGTGACCCGCCTGGGGTTTGCTGTGCTTCACTGGCTGCTGGCGCTACAACAGCCTGCAGCGCTCGCTCTGCGGCCTACGGGAGCAGTGGGCAGCGGGAGCCTTATTTCCTTTCACCCTGCCATCACACGACTGTAGAAACTGGTGTTGTGAGGCCCTGAAGCTGAAATACTCGGGTTTCTGGTTTGATCCGTTACGGGCCTAATCTAGTATCTCTCAGAACTTGTGCTCGTGGGCCAGGAAGTACGCTTACAGACCTGATCCTGCACTGCCCACGTGCATGGCCTTCAAAAGTGCTCGTTACGTCATTTAATTAAAAGATGGCAGTCATGCCGATTTCATTTTTTTTCCCCCAGAACTAGAAATCAGCCTCACCGTTCCTCCTGTGTCTCCGTTACCTGTTGCACGGTTTGAAGTCCATGAACCAGCAATTAAATACATTCCTTGTGAATACCAGTCGGAATTTCACGCTGATGCTTAACCCACAGCAAGAAATGTCAGGGCTTCACTAATGAAAGTTTCCACTATAAATTTATCTATCGGTTTGAGGCTGTGGCAAAACTGACAAATAAAAAGAACAAATGCACGCATTTAAGGCAATCTTCCAACATAAAATGCTGAACAATTTGCTCTAACTGGCTGATTTCATTACTGATAATTTGGTGTATTTTGCACGTGGGCAGGCCGTGCAATACACCGTGCAGTACACCGCTTGATGCTGTAATCACAAGGGCAAATGCCAGGATTTACATACTAAAGGGAGAGTTTCTTTTTTCAAAAGATATAATTTGGCGTGTAAACTTGCATTTCATGTGCAGGTTTGTGTGTTTGGTGCAAATGCCTTTTTTAACATACCTCACCCTAAGGTGCTACACTGTCATCATGCCATGGCCAATAGATTATTTTCTTTTAATTCCAGTTTTATGGGGCTTGTTTATAAAAGAAATTAAAAGTATGTGTTGCTATCTAGTTGTTAATATTAGTAATTATTTTAATACCTTGTATACTACTGTGCCTCTTCCACATTCCTTTGTTATCATTCATTACGTGGCCTAAAAGGCATCTTTTTTTGCAGGCCTTTTTCAGGTTGTAAAACAAAAAAGGAGAAGCTGTTGTGAGTAAGCATGTGAGTGAACGAAATGTCTTATTTTTCACAGCACAAATAAATATCGAACCCAAAATCTCTTCTCTTTATTCAAAGCTACTATTAGAGTGTAACTGTTATCGCAAGTACAGATGAACAGTAATTTGGTTCAATTTAACTTACTTTAAAGATTTGAGGGAAACCTAAAAAACCAAATCCCTAATACTGAGGATACTTAAAATACACCAGTTTTAAAAAGCCAAAAATAAAAACATCAGTACTTCTCCCTGAGGAAGGTATCCAAATGGGTGGGGTGGAAGGGAAGTTACACAACCAAATACATCACAGAGTAGGAAAGAGAACAAGAACTCAGTTCACCGTCACTCATTTCCAGGGAAGAAAGTTGAGTGATTCAGTTGCAGAGGAGGAATGTTAAGACAATATTGAATCAGATGCTAATTATTTTTCAGACTATTTGCAGATTGACCATACGAGCTGTAAAACCAATTGGTTCAATGGTGGTGAAAGTAGTGAGGAAAAACGCAGCAGCCTCCTGGGCCTCCGTCCTCTGAGGAAAACTAGGAAAAGCAGAACAGTTCTGAGCAAATGCAAAGCACAGGGTATCTCTTAAGAATACAACATAAATCCACAATGAATCTACGGTGAACTTGAGCCCCGAAAGAAAAATTGTAGCTAAAAAAGTAATAAAATAAGGTCACTTTGTGTATGAAAAACCAGGTACTCAAGACAAACACATTTTTCTTCCATGTGTATCTTTGATCTAAAGCTTATATTTTCCCCCACTGATGTTCTCCCCTCTTCCCCCATCTCCAGAAACTAAATTTCTGGTTTTACATAGGCCTGCGTAACCACACACTGATGGCTTAGCTCCTTCAATGCTAGTTGAAGCTGCACAGATTTCCTCATTCAGAAGCCTCAGCTGGTAGATTTTCTAAGAGATCACAGTCAGCCAGGACTGTCAGACCCTTGAATGAGCAGTTTTCCTCCTGGAATGTAGTCTTTTCTGTTTGTACTACTGTAATCACCGGCCTCCAGCCTTCAGGCAGATACCCTTATCAGTCTTTCAGGAACAATGAAACCTCTGCTCTTTTACATTATCTTGTTTCTGTTATGATTTGACCAAGTGTTTGAGCATCACGAAAACGCTGCCATCACTGCTGCAATGAATGGCATACTGGCCCGGGTTAACAGGTCGGTCCTTGTTGTCCCTCAGTCTACTGACAATGTCACGGTGCAAGCTGTTCAATTTTTGCTTCATCTGGCTGATTGATCTGCTACACTGAGACTGCTCCTTCTCAAGGCTCTCTTTTTGTGTCTGAAGATTGCATACGTCTTCTTCCAAGTTAAGGATTGCATTCAGTTTACGTTTACGACGATTCTGGGCAGCAACTCTGTTTTTTCCTCTTCGTCTGATGTCACGTAGGAGCAATACCTCAGTACGTGTCAGATGGTTCATTGCTAGCAGGGCGCTGAAAGAGCTGAAGGGCATGCTCACAATTTCATCTACCGAAAACGGTATTCTCAGAGCTTTTGCGCAGTGTTCGTCGCTGCTGAGGTCTGTATCAGTAGAATCACGGCACCTATCCTTTACTTTGTTTGGTTTCTCCATCCACATCTGTTGCTGATGATCCGGAGCACATGCTGCTTGACTTGAGAGCCGACTGTAAGCCTGATTGTGAAGAAACCGCTGAAGTGTGGCTTCTCTGGAACACTCTGAACCACCTGGATATTCCACATGGCCGTATTTACTGTGTTCTTGGCTCTGGCCACCAACAGCTCCTAAGCCATGCAAAGAAATGGATTTAACGTCGCTGCTGTACCCAACAGCACCTTCACTGCAGACGGAGTAAGAGGTAGAGCTGTGGCCCGAATTCAAAGACAGTCCCAAATCCAAGCTGGGTTCTTCAAAGAGCTGAGAGACTTCTATACGATCAAAGCCTTCCTCCAAAGCCAAAGACATCAGCTTTATATCATCAAAATCATCTTTAGGGGGCATTAGGTTTCTAATGTCAGCAGCTGAAAATAACCCTGTCAGATGTGACTCATGAAGTAGCGACTCTGGATTTGTGACAGTAGAGCTTGACTGAGGAAAAGACACTTGCCTTTGTACATGTCTTGTTCCTGAATTTGGTTGAGTGGGGCAGCCCGTTCTCAGTAGCGCGGCATCGTGAGGACTGAAACAGTGGCAAAGTGCCTGGGTCAAACATATATTGTGGTGTGAGGATGATGGGGCTTGGCCTCTACTAGAAGTAGCAACTTGTGTTTCTTCCAGTAAACTCGCCTAAAAGATGATGGGGGGAAAAAACAGGATCTTTTATAAGATGAATGTGTCTATATTCCTCACCTACACAGTCTTGATAAATTTATTTTTTAACATTCCACTATTTGAGTCTATTAAAGTCAAAATTTTATACGTCAAACTCCTTTTCTAGCCATCCTGAATACCGTTTCCCATTTGTACACAGCGTTACCTGTGCTGGCCTAAGGCAGAAGGGGGTGGGGGGGTGGGGGGATGTTTGTGTGGAAAGCAACTGAAGGGATGGGAGGAAGATTCCCGAAGGACAGTGTGGGACTAATGAGTGTTAAGAGGTGGAAATGGGACCATTAAGTACATCAGTGTTTATCTGATTAGGTCTAAGAAAAGGTCCTTCTAGGAGGTGCAGTCATGCCCCTTTCCTGGTAGTCATTTTGATGATCACCGATTCCAGGGACAGTTGTCTCAAGGTGCTAAACTGTTAGATTAACCTTGTAAAGAAGACAGATAAGATCACTGGCAGGACTTAATCAGTGAGAACAGTGGTGTCGGAGGTGGACAGGACCCTTAAGGTCCTGCTGGCACATTCTCACAGTTTATAAAGCTTTTGGGGCTGGGAGCTGGCACATTTGGCTTAGCTCCTTCTAAACAGGTCTATTGTGTTCAGGAATTTCAACTCAACTCCTTTACTAATCAGTTTGGAGGAAACATCCCCCAGATAACACCTTCTGTGGATGTACTTACAATTTAAATTTCTACTCAGCTTATCTTCACAGAAATAAAGCTGCTGTGTGATCCCTCAGTCCAGACAGTAAGCGAGTGCTGCAGCCAACCTTTTGTGGGCCTGGGTTATAGCTGCTGGGTCGTAGAAGTACAAAGCCACTGCACAAGATTACATCAGGGCACTTGCTAACAAGCAGTTCTAAAATAAATGGCTTCAAAAAACTTGAGAATGTAAATACATCAGGTAGGAAGTGCATGATTCCTCCACAGCTGAGCATCCTTACTGTGCAGGAAAGGGCTTTTCTGAATGTAGTTCATCGAACAAACAATGTGAAAAGCACTTTCCACAGGGAAGGAATGATGTACCATAAAGACCAGAATGTCTTAAGTTCTCTGCTGCGTTTACTGAGAGCTCAGGTAACAGAACAGTCTTGCCTTGCTTCTCGTAGGGAGTTACCTTGCACTAGACCATCTGTGAGAGACAGAGCTGGTATTTTCAACTAAGGCCTTGAAAAGAAATACTCTTAGCAACGTAACTAGTAAAAAATCCCCCACGCTGTAAAGACATGGTACCTGAATAAAACAAGCAACCCATTTTCAACAGATAGATTGTCACAAGATGGCAGTGCATTAGTAGTCTTACATAAAATACGCAGCTGTGTGTTGTCATAAAGGCTACAGCCATATTCCTTTCAAATTATGAAAAGAACAAAGTAAACTGAACTGATGAACTTCTGAACCTTGTTAGTGTGGAATCCCTTAGCAAAGCTGACAGAGGAGAAGACTAATTTGTGGGCTGGGTGGCACTATCCAACCTAGACATTCCCAAGACCATGTGTTCCAGAGATAAATATCAAGTTATATGGAAAACACTAACGACCCTGTAAGGCTCCTACAATGGGAAGCTTATGTAGGATGCCCTTGGAGGATTGCAAAAAAGGAATGCAGGTAGTAGCTTGCTGGTTAATGATTGCAACTATGAGCTGTGGGAGAGGAGGGAGACTGCAATTAAGATAACAACTGGTTTTTGTGAAGATGGGCAGCCTGAAAGTAAACAACAGTATCACAAGCCCAGAAGACAATAAAAGAAAACAAAATGGTTTTGCTGCTAATGCTGACTGACCTGATGATGGGTCTGTGCTTCTTAAGGGTAGTATCCTTGTAAGCACTTGACCCAACATGTACAGCAACTCTTAAGGTTTGGCTGCAAACGCTTAATAGCTGCTAACACTTAGCAACTCAGTGTTGCTCCAGGGAAACACACCAGAGTTGCTGTATAAATAGGAAACTGGCATTCGGTTTCAGAAGGGCAATTATCAGTTGAACTAGTTAAGTTGTCCGGTTGCTCCACCCAGTTCTGAACACCAGGTGACAGAGACGACAAGACTTTGCAGGTTTAAAATCCCAGACAAATTACTGGGGAAAATTTTTTGAGTAGAGCCAATGACAGCGGACGTAAAAGGCGGATACTAGTGTCTTTAACATATTCAGGTAAGTCTTACTGCACCCGTTTATTGATATATTCACTGCTTTTTTTGGTTTTTAATTAGACCAAACAGAGCAAGTCATTATCCAGTAATCACTGACTGTGCCCCGATCTATTAGCAATACACGTGTTTTCCAATTTACCTCTAGCATGTTTTCCAGCTGCGATGACAGAAGCTGTAAATAGGGGAATCTAGGGAATAGGGAATCTACATGGCTGCGGTTGCTCTGTGACAGAAAAGAGAAAGATGCTTTGTAAAGAACAGTTATTTTACATGAAAGGAGGTAAAAACGTAAGTCCGAGAGGAAACAGAGCACAGCTCTGTGAAACACTGCTGCTGACCCTGCCGTCAAGTCTTTAGCCTGATGGAAGACGTCACGTTGCTAGAATGAGCAGAATAACTCCATGGTAAGAGCATCCGACTCTGACCCATAACAGCAGAGCTGGGGCATTCCTCCTCTTTGAGGCTGCACCAACTCACTGTTGTGGAAAAATCAAGTCTTTTTTGCAAAGCCTAGCTGCTGGGGCAGTGGCACATAGAGGGGCTGGCAAGAAAATCGGATCCCGATATTCTCAGCTCTCACAAGGTCTCAAGAAGAATGAATGCTCTTATTGTAGCTCTCAGAGAGAGCAAAACCCAAAGCGCGCCCGTTTCAGTTTACCATCATTAAGGTTATTTCTCTGCCTTCTAGTTACAGTACACACGTTAAGATCTGAACACCCCCACTACATGTGAGCATCAAGCTTTACATAAATGGTGAAAGCAGTATACATCATACACCTCTCAAGTGTTTGTAGGCCAAAAAAACCCCAAATCCTTGCCCACAAACCCAACACCTTCAGGATGGAGAAAATAAATTCAAAACCTGTTATTTGCAAGTGATTTCTGTAATTTAGAACAATTCAACTACGTAAACTATACAGGGTGTGTGTGTGTAATTTTCAAGAGGGTGTACAAAGGCATCATTCACGAAGTATCGTCTGCAGTCACTGTTCCTTTCCTGCCCTCACAAAGGACACTCCAAACGAAAAGAGGAAATCAAACATTCCTTTCAAAACCATTCACTCAGTTTCTTTCACCACTCACTCTGTCAGTGATAAGGCCTATATCCTCCATCATAGTCCTCTTCACAGTTTTCCCTTCTTCCCTTTTTATCATTATTTATTTGATTTATGTCTTCCTTCTCCTCCTCTTGCAGCTCCAGTTGATTGTTGGTGTGGACAGCAGTCATCCACAGCTTCCTGACATGCTTTCAGGTCACCCTCCTGAAGACACAAATAAAACAGTTCTGTTAAGCAATGCGCTGTCAAAATGAATCTTTAAAATGCACTTTTTTTCTTTTTTCTTTTTTTTTTTTTTTACAGCTATAGCATTTCAAATAAAACATAAACTGAAGGTTCGTTCATGTGGATGAACAGACTCTCTGTAGACTCTGGGGGTAGAATGAGACCGAGGACAGCTCAGGAGGGCAGACAACACCTCCTCTTTTGGTGCCCAGGCACTGAAACCATCTGCGGTGGAAATGGACATTCATAAACACGGGAAACAAATTCTCCTACAACAGACACATGACAATGTGATTTCATGGGAAGTTTGGGCTATCGCTGTTGTTTGGATGTCATTTCACAACAACACAGCCAAGCCAGATATATACTCAGGGATATAATCTTAAAATAGGCAATTATACATGGACAGTTAGCAAAATACCTGGCTTTTTCTTTCAGGAAAACAATCACGTTAACATATATTGTAACAGCAGCTCTGTTTCCCCATCACATCCATGTAGTCACTACCCAGTTCCATTTATCCAAATAATGGTGTGGGGTTTTTGTTTGGTTGTTTTTTTTTTTTATCTCCAGCAATTAAATGGTTCCAATTTAGTGGTCTCAGAGCATTTTTCAAGTTATCTTTTATCTATAGTCATCTCAGCAGACTTTTTATTATAGGGCTGGGGCATTGCTAGGGTAAGAAGGAATCACTGCTAAGGACTTTGCATATTTATATTTTTAAAAACTTTGATAATTCAGCTTTTATAGGGCCTTTCTGAATTATTAAAATGCAAAGCTCAACAGAATGGAAGCCAGAAAACCAAGTGGCCCCACTGCACTAGTTCCATACATCCCCAGCAAAATGCTATGGCAGGAGCAGAAAAGACAAGCTCTCAACTGCAGCAAACATAACGAGTTAGTGTTCTGTTCTAAAAATCACAACACATTTACTTTACAGGTTTTCTATTAAAGCATAAACTATAAAAAACTCCCGTTGTAAGAGTCATCAAAATGTGCAAGAGATTTTTTTAAATTACTGTTTCATACAACACCCATTAAACATTAAATGTAAGAAGGCTTAAAAATAGGATGCCAGAGCAAAATGAAATATAATTTGAAAATAAAGTAATATTCATTTCATTTTTATTGATTCCATTAAAACTTATTATTTAAATTGTGAAAACTCATTTTCTTTTTAACTGATTTTATTTGTTGTCTTTCCATTTTTCTCTACTATCTTTTCAAGGATTGGAGGGCAACTTTATTTTACAAACAGCCATTTCTAACAGGAAGTTGATACACAAGGCACTTCGTCACTCTGATCTGAGAGGTACTTCCCTTCAATGATGCCCAACACAGTTTCTAGCTATTAGAAATTATATTCCAATATAGTATGCCATCTTTGTCAGCTGGAGTTGGCAATGGCCAGATGACTTATTATTGCCAAATATGAGAAAACAAATTTACTTTTCTAAACACACACACAAAAATACAGTTTTCCTCTATGCAGTAAAACAGCAGGAGAGGGAATTTAGCGTACGGGACACTGAGTACATGGTAACTAGCTACTTGCAAATACTTAAATGAGCTCAGTGGAGCTACTCACAGGCATGAAGTTAGTCCCATAATTACAAGTTTGCAAGACCAGGGCTCATCTTTAATTTTACAACCAACTAACTTGTCCAATGAATGTGATCTACTAACATCCTCATTAATAAAATTCATCATATCAAAAGAAGGTAAGAAGTCAAAGACAATCACTAATAAAGACCTTAAGCTCCTCTCGAGCGGAGTGGCCTGGAAAGGTGGTGCTGCTGCTGCTAAGGCAGAGTATTCAGCTTTTAAGTAACACAGCAAATTAATTACCCTACTGGCTGACGAAGGGGCAAATGCAGGGAACAGTTAAAAATGTAATATCTATAATGTGATGTCTCGACAAACACCTGTAAGTAGAGGTTTTAAATACAGAAAGCGTATGCGTCACAGCTCAATGTTTCCTATTAAAATTTCCAGGGGTACAAACCTATTTTACTGCCAGGGAGAAGAAAAGCTTGCAGTAACTTTGTGAGGAGCCCATGGTATGCCCTGCAGATCATTCAAAACCCTCACAATTCAACGTGCGTACGGTGGAAATCTACCTGCAGCTGATGCCAGACTGCTGAAGCCTACAATGGAGATGGTCCTTGCCAGCACCATCCCGAGGGTGATCTGTTGGGCCTGATGGGGTGGCTCCTTCCTGAAGGGAAACTAAATGCTCCCGAAGCTCACATACATTTGCAAAGACTGTCATGGCTTCAGTTTCCCCTCAACATCAAAGACAACTGAATTTTTAAGTCTTTTCCTATGAACAGATAGAGCTGTTGACTAGTAAAAAGATGAGGAATACTTCTGACCATTATTTTGGGGATTTATCTGGAGTCTGCACTGATTTTTATGCATCTTTTAAGAACAAATATCTGCCTTTGACAAGTTGCTCTGCTAAGCTACAGTGTCTTGGTACCCTTAGCTTCCAGGCTGAGAGCCACCAACTGCACCACCCTTTGCCTTAAGAACAGCAGTCAGTCTCCCTCTAACCTTCACATAAAGCTCCTGCTGATGTGAACAGAGGGGATGGGAAGGAAGCAGGGTCTCACATTTGCAATCATGACCACTCAGTGTAATTCACCAAAAGGAATGGGTCCTCTCTACTGAATGAACTTAATAATGCTTCGTCATGTGGCTTTGAAGGTTATAGTCTTACTACCACCATTTCCTCCTCCAGCAGAGGATTTAAAAATATACTCATGCCTGCTCACACTGATCATTACTGTAATAAGTTATCCATCCTTTTAAAAATCCTGTTTTCACTGCTACCAGTGCAGTTTCTGTAGAAGCATGGCCCTGTGACCAGCTTTTCACCACAGTGGTGGTACACCTACAGTGCACATGAAGACTGTTCACAGCACCAGTTTCTATGTATGGGATCATTTCAGTGAAACACTCTATATGGAAATCATGTAACGCAACCAGAACCTTTTCTCCTTAACTCCTCACCTTTTAACAAAAATCCCCTGAACTATGCTGTTAAAGATTTACTCTCTGACGTTACACTTCACTCCAGCTTGTTAGTCTTTCCCAATGATGGACAGCTGCAAAATCCTGCACCACAACTGAACGCTTCTTTCCATGCCCATGCATCACTTGGGATTGATTGCTGGGTGCCTCCTGCAGAAACAGTCATACCATGTTTTGGAATAAGGCATTTCTTTCAAGATAGCTTAGTTTTTCAGTCTGAATATACGTGCAATGACAAAAGGATTTAGTTGTAAACAGTACTCGGTACTGCACTGCCACACACACTGTTTCTGTCCTGTTCCTTATTTTGCATTTATGGTAGCAGAAGAAACAGTGATTGAGTTATAGTAATACCACTGTGAGCCCAAGAGCTAGATCAGGACCATGTATGGATGGTCTGTGTACAGAGAAAAAGTCCGATTCTTGCTGATTGTAGTAGACTTGCTACTACTACCAAGCCCACTTACTGCAGGAGCCTTTCCACTTCTACCACTGGAGGGTGTGGAAGTTCACACCTCCCACGGCAGGCTGGTTATAGACCGTGAACTGCAACCCTACCTGAGCACAACCTTCCAATTGCACCTGGAAGCATTTCTGTGCAAGCACAAGACGGGAGGAGATTGACACAAAAAAAAAAAAAAAACACAACAAAAAAAAACCACACACCCCCAAAACCAACCCTGTCCCAGCCCGGTTATGCCGGGAAGGGGGATATTCGTTGTTATACCCAGAGTGAGATTAAGATACAAACGAGGTCAGATGCCACTAACAAAGGAGTTTATTTTTGTTGTAGGAAAGTAGCGATAGGAGAGAGACAAAATAAAAAAAGAGAGAAAATTCAGCAAGCAGTCGGGATAGAATTGCAAGAGATAGTCACCACCATGGATCCAGCGGCGTCCCGTTGGTCCGTAGTCTTGCAGTCTTCGGTGGGGAGGGTGCCTACCGCGGTTTGGTCTCACGGCCTTTTATAGGGTATTTGTTTGCTGACTCCTGCCTCCTGCCCAAGCTCTCAGCAGCTGATCCCATGGGGTGCACAGGACCCCTGTGTGACCACTTGCATGCTTTGGCAGGCTTGGGGGTCCTCTGTGTTGGCAAGCTTGGGGGTCCTCTGTGTCTGGACCCCCCATGAAGCGATGTCATTGTTTGTCCTTGATGGGAACCGGTCTCCAGAGGCTGTTTGCATCTGTTGATGGGCCATTTGGCCCTCATCTATTCAGGCCTGCAGGCAATCCCTGCTGCCAAGCCACCAGGAAGTTTCACAACTTTGTCAGCAAGCTTTGAGACAACTCAAGATAAGGTCTCTCACAACCCCAAAAAAAAAAAAAAACACCCGCACAAAAAAATTAACCTGACCATCTCAAATTCTAATACTGCTTCTACCATTTACTAGTTTCAATTGGGCTAAAAATGCAATCTGAGCCTAAGCCTGATTTAACAAATTATCCATCAGCCTTGCACACTGAAGGGCTGGGTTCTAACTATGCATCTGCCCTTTCCCTAGGGTACAACTCAGCACAGGTCAACATCAGCTTCAGTTTATCAGGTTTTGGAATATGAAAAATAGTAATTTATGTCAAATCAGCTACTGAAGGTGGTTAAGAATCAGTGCAGAGGGTGAGAGAATGATTTTACAGATGGCCTGGCCTACGTTTAATTGGAAGGGTGCTGCCTGCTCTGGCAGGTGTTCTTAGTACATTAAAAAAGAAGCCTTCCATTTCTAATTAAATACACTGGAATATTGATCTCAGCATAGACTGGGTGCACCGTACATCAAACTATCCCTCCACATATCTCCTTCCCTTGCTTCCCACACCCATATATTATTTGCTGTCCATAAAACCGTGTGTATGGAGCAGAACCTGTACAGACACCAAATACGAATAGGCCTACTGCACTGGATGGGTGAACAAGACCCCTCCCCAGGAGCAGCAGAAAGCACAAGCAAGCTGTTTTCAGCTATTGATCAGTGTGCAGTTGGCAAACAAGGCTAAAACTACACCGCTCAGAGCTACAAGCACACAGTACTACCCGAATTCTCCCAAGCTGCAGCAGAAGAGAGCTGACAGGGTGATTTACTGGGGTGCACAGGCAGCACCGAGAGGCTGGAGGTATCTGCCCTGCAAAGCTGTTTCACTGCAGGCAGACTCTGAGTTATCTCTACAATTATCCCAGCGCTGGACCAAAGGTGTATGACCACCATTATTTGCAAAAGGACACCATGTTTTGTGCTGACTGCTCATGTATCCTACTGTCTTGGTTTAGGCCCAGCTGGCAACCAGGCCCCATGTGGCTGCTTGCTCACTGCTTCCTCCTGGTGGGATGGGAAGGAGAAAATACAAGGAAAGGCTCTTGGGTCGAGACAAGGACAGGGAGGGATCACTCACCAGTTGTGGTCATGGGCAAAACAGACTCAACTTGGGGGAATAAAATTAATTTAGTTACCATTCAAATCAAGAGTTGGGCAATGAGAGGCAAAAACAGATCTTAAAACACCTTCCCCCCACCCTTCCTTTCTACCCAAGCTCTCAATTTCTTGACCTCCTCTCCCTCAGCGGTGCATGGGAAGCGGCAACAAGGGTTGTCGTCAGTCCATCACACGTCTCTGCCGCTCCTTCCTCCTTGGGGGGGTACTCCTCACACTCTGCCCCTGCTCCAGCATGGGGTCTATCCCACGGGAGACAGCCCTCCATAGACTTCTCCATCCTTCCCATGGGCTGCAGTTCTGCATGAACTGCTCCAGCACAGGTCCCTTCCATGGGGTGCCGTCCTTCAGAAGGAGCCTGCTCCAGCATGTGTCCCCCAGTGGGGTCACAGTCCCCTTCAGGCATTCCCCTGCTCTGGTGTGGGGCCCTCCCTGGGCTGCAGGTCGGTCTGTGCTCCCCGGTGACCCTCCATGGCTGCAGGGCACAACCTGCCCTCTCACCATGGGCTGAGGGGAACCTCTGCCCCAGCCCACCTCCTCCCCACCTTTCCTCACTGACCTGGGTGTCTGCCTGGTTGTCTCTCTCACAACCCACCCCTCCTTTCACTGCAGGTTTTGCGGCGGGTATGGGTTTTTTTCCCCTCTTAAAGATGTTATCCCAGAGGTGCTACCATTGTCACTGATGGAATCGGCTGTGGCCAGAGTCAGGTCTGACTTGGAGCTGGCAAAGCTTCTAGCAGCTACTCTCAGGAGCCACCCCTGTACCCCCTCCCCTGCTACCAACATCCCACCACACAAACCCAACACGCTTGTTCACATGCTGTCTTCCAATTCCTCTACATTATGTTTCCTTTATTTGTCAAGTGTCAAATTGCTCCACTGCTGTCATTAACCTCTGAGATGCTTTTCTGCAAATGTGTTCCTTCTCCTTCAACTGCACTTCTCTGAAGAACTGGCCCTCTCCTTCCTACCAGCTGAGAAGCACATGCCCTGTGATCTTTGCCACATCTAGTAACATTTTCAGAAAACTGTCCCACATCAGTACAAGTACAAAGAAATACAGCTTCTAGTGACATTGCCAGTAGTTTCACTCTACTATTTTGTAGGATTAAATATGATTAATGATTAAATATAATGATGTATAACTGTTTTCATATAGCTCTAAGGTTACTGATACTGCTTTTCACCTGTGCACTTTAAATGTGTGATGATAATTAATCTTACCACTTGATATCTACTTAATTTCATCTAAAAAGCAAATTGTTTCTTGCTGTTTCTTTATATTCATCATGAGCTCTAAAATATCCTGGAAACACAGGAACAGAAGAGTACTTTTTTATTTGAAATGCAGGGTTTAGAAAGCATGGAGGGTGGAATGGCGGTTGGAAACATCAAACAGTGAAGAAACTTTTATGTTACACATGGCTAGGCTTAAAAATCACACTCAACCATGCTAACTTAGCAACGCAGTCGAGTAAATCAAATGGTGCATAACTGTGACTCCAAGTGCAGCACCTGCCAGGTGTCTACAACACATCTACTACATGTCTCAGGTATCCAGCTCCCTCCTTTCTCAAGCTACCAGCCCCATGGCAACACCAAACACCTGCCAACTCACAGTTCTGAACAGGGAGCACTGTTAAAACCCACAGTCGGATACTTCAGTTTCTTTCAGAATTCAGCATCTTCACCTTCCCTCTGCCACCGTATGCAATTCCTCTTTTATTTTCCACATTTACCACATGCTAATTCTTTCTTCTTTCTGTCTGATACTCCCTTCACCCCCTCTCTGCTTCTCATGCACATCCTACACCTGGAATGCCCTCCCCGCCCTCCAGGGAGCAGGAAAATGTTGGTGTAGCTCAGCCCTACATCACTGACCTCCTTTGTGCCCTTCTTGTTTGACCTGACTTGTTCAGAACCCTCATGTCTCCTGCAACACACTATAACAAAAATGAAAACCAATCGTACCTCAAATGCTTGAGGCTCTTCTCTTACCCCATATCTCTCTGAAACACCACATGGTCCTTCACACACTCTCTTATTAAACCTAGGTAACTTCTGGCTAACAGGTAAGAGCCATCCATGAGCAGAGACTCAGCCCATTTATCTATTTGTAGATAAATGAAAACAATATACTCAACAACAATATTGCCATGTCCTCGTGCTCAATGAGTTCAAAAGTAAAAAAAAAAGTAATTTGAAACACCTTCTGTAAGTTAAGCACACTGCTTCAGTGAGACTGCTCTCAAACTGACTGAAGAAAAGCCTTCAGAAAAAAAAGCCTACCTGCTTTCTACTTTGCTTTACCAAACTTTTGACACTTACTAAGAAAAAAAAAAAAAAACTGCAACTCATACTATTTTCAGTGTAAATACTCCAAATGATGCCCAAAATCTGGGATGCATTCACCCCATCCAGTGCTTCAATACTGTGAAACTCCACCTTTAACACTGTTCAGAGAACTGTCCTTGTATGAGCTTTCACATAACCTGTCCCCAACTGGCCTTTCTAAACATGAACATAGAGACAACAGTACAAGCAGTACAAATTATCCACTGTGCATCTTCTTCCTTAATTTTTGTAATTCATAAACAACGGCAATGTTAGGCTGTTAATTATTAATTAGAGCAAGTGTTCTTTAATCAAGCACATGAATTCACCTCTTGGGAATGGCTTAAAACTCTGTCGTAGAGTATGTAATACACCCAAACACCTGGTTTGGGTGCGGACAGAACCCATCCAGTTTTTATAGTCCCTTTCTTCAGATGCTTACATACATACACACAGAGAAAGGGAAAAGAAAACCACTGAATCAGGTAGGGCAGCTCGACCCTTGCAAGTTCTTCAGCTAACACACTGTTGTATTACAAGCTTCTTGAGACCTGCTATGTATTTGTGAATACTACCATTTACATAGGACTGATACCACACCTTGCAGCACTGAGGCCTCACATTTCCCCACATAGTTTTTAAGGTGCTTCAGAAAACAGGTCTCGTTCATTTTACACAAGGATTTGTGGTTCAACCTAACAGCTTTAAGAAGTGGTGTTGGGGCAGGTTTACAGTGAGAAAACCCAAAGCAAATGCAGCCTTCAGTTAAGACATGGCCTGCATCCCATGTTAGTGCCTGTGGGATGGCTTCTCTCTTTTCCCCACCACTATCAGACCTGTATCCAGGGCCAACTGCATGCCTTTCCCTCCCCCTGTATTCTATGTTGCTTTTTCAATGCTTACAACTTCAAAATTTACACAGCCACACAGTGCCTCGACTTAGCATCAAACAATAATTTACAAACACGTTGGGAAAAAAAAAGCAGACATGCCTAACTTCACCCGTGTGCGTAAGTCAATGTGAACTACTCACATACGGCCTACTCAGTCTGACCAATCTCTGTGAACAGGTTTGAGTAGTACAAAAAAAAGTTAGGCACCTACGTTTTCAACAGGGAATGCTGGCATTCATATAGGTGCTGAATATACTGTTGGAATTCAAGGAGTAAGTGGTGCTTCCACTATAAATTCTTTATTAAAAAAACCACAAGATTGCAATCTGTTTTTTCAGCAAACTGAAGAGGAAGACTAGGTGGTACACAAACATTGTGGTATCTGGGGAAAAAAAAAAAAGTACCATGAAAAATAAGCACCCCAAAGAAAAGACGAAGTTCACTTTTATGCTTTTCACCTATTTCCTTAGCAAACATGGCCACTGGAGCCTAAAATCCTGGCCTGGGTTTTTCTCTAAATGGTAGGACCTTTCATTACTATAGTTGTCCTGGCTATTCAAAGCAAAAGTTTATTACTTTTTTTTCCTCTAAAGATGTAACTCATTGGTTCTTGTGCAAGAATCCTAGTACCTTAGTCTCAAACATCCAGGAGAACCAAACATACAAATTTTGATTCGGTGGTTGACCCAGATTAGAACAGCACACAGGCCTTACACTAATATCCTAAAACATATGAGCACATCTTCTACCAACCACTGGCTATTACCTGCTGTAGGTATTGCAGGGGAGTGAATTATGTATAGGAATCTGAACAAAAAACTGTTTTAAATGTAGTGTCTGCTGTGATACAAACACTTTATCCCCGGCCCCGTTACACACATCCAAGAAAACAGATAGCAAGACTCTAAAATCATAGGATTATTTTCTCCATTAAAAGGTGTATTTCAGAAGAAATATATTTTGTTACTTTTATTAATAAGGCAACAAAATATTGTGGTGTTTACATTTCACCAGGAAACTTACGCTTGGTTACAGAAAGGGACCGAATTGTAGCTTGCTGGGGACATGGTGAATACAAAGGTTAGGGCTGATCCCAGCCCATGAAGCAGCAAGGTAAATGCGGGAACCCACCTGTTTACTCACTGTCAAACAGGAAGTGCTCAGGCTGTCCTCACACTGCACTACATCCCAGAGTAGCACAGAACAGAAAAATAGGCCAGGCAACCCCATGCAGCTTAGCCTGCTCCAGCCACTGAATTCATTTACTTTTCCATCGGCAGTTGCCTTCCAGCGTGGTTTTAAATATCAGTTCCCTAAGGAGGAGGATCTGCTGCTCGCATTGTGTTGCCAGCGATGTTTCTCGGCAGAGACTGGAGCCCAATGAATAAAACTAATCCAGGGGTGGGTGAATCCAGCTGCCAACTTTTCAGAACATCACACAATCCTACAATACTGAGCAGAACAGAGGAATCACTTTCATCTGTTTACACCGCCTCCCTGTCCCAACCTAGCATGGACAGGAGAAACGCTAAAAACAGCTCGGGTCTATTTTTACAAAAAGGCAAAAAATGGAGGTTATAAATCAGCTGAACTACTTTGAAATCCATTATACTGTTACAATAACATTGTGACAGCACAAGTGGACGTACTCAAACCTCCAGAGTTCACCTTTACAAAGATCAAGGTTTTCCTCTGTGTTTCATGTTTTGGACCTGTCATGCACTTCAGAAGAAAGACACACGGGGGGTTTTCCCTTCAAAGTCCATTTATATTTTAGGTCAAGAACTTAATACTGCCTTATCTCGCTCCAATCATTCTTTCACCTAAACAAAATGTACTTAAGAGAGAGGCCCGGACCTACATTTAGCAAAGAAATGATTCATCTTCTCTCCGCAGAAACAAGTGATCCCCTACAGTCAGGGTGCTGAAACTAGTTTTGCAACTACAAAAACAACTATAAAAATAACCAAGCTTGAAAAAGAGAAGGAAGAAGGAAAA
Source organism: Eurypyga helias (assembly GCF_000690775.1). Lineage (NCBI taxonomy): Eukaryota > Metazoa > Chordata > Aves > Eurypygiformes > Eurypygidae > Eurypyga > Eurypyga helias. The sequence goes on along the minus strand of NW_010231430.1, from coordinate 282 downwards.
AAAGAAAACCTACCAGGCAAGAGAAATTCAGTAATTGTTAATTGATGCTGGTGCGTTAATTCACAGTAAGAACCAGCTATTCATCACGGTCCAAAACCAACCTGAAAAACGTTGGGAGTTGAACCTGGCATTTCAAATGTACCGAACGCGAGAGTCAAACCCCACGACACCCTGCAGCCGCCTGCGTGCCCCCACGATAAAAACGGGGGTGACTCCGGGGGAACTGCCGAGCAGGAAGGGCGGGCCCGGCCCGGCCGGGGACCGGCGGCGCTGCGGCCACGC
>NW_010231429.1:0-27290 GCF_000690775.1 Eurypyga helias | reverse complement strand
GAGGAACGCCACTCATCACCGAGTGGTCACCACTCGTCATCATGATCTTTTCCCTATCCTCACTCTTCCTCCTTTCAATTTTCTCCCCTCCTTCATTACAAACTTCCCCCTTTTTCTGCATCTTTTCTCCAACGAGACTGCAGCTGTTGGGGCAGAGACCACAACCTGCTCAGAATTCTGACTACAATCCACTGCAATACAAATACAAAAATAATGGTGAGAAATTTTCCAATGAAACCCCAGTAGAAAGAGATGAACTGTTCACATTTGGGGGGAAATCTGTCTGTTCTGGCAAACCTGATGGAACTCAGGCAAAAGTCCACTGCAGAAAGGCATTGGCGTGGGCAGCTTTGCTGCCACAGCAGCTCAGCTTCTTAGCTGAAAACCTTATTTTTTGAGGGCCTATGAGTACAGGCCAGGTCAGTTCCCTGGGAGCTGGAGGCTTTGTGTGTGGGGCTCCTACTTTCAGGGATGGCATCTGACGTGTGGCATCAGGGTTGGAAGACTAAAGGTCTGTGATGAGGATGTCTCCGGGCGGGGGCTTGTCTCTGTGCATGGACTCCTGATGGCTTTAAGGAATGAACATAAACACTGCCAGATTAACCAGGCTTTGCTGCTACTCCATGTCCTTGGATTCCTGGCCAGGTGGAAATTCCATACATTGATTCTGTAATTCTACCATGATTTCTGGACAGAAATTATTATGGAAAGCAATTAAAGCAAGCACTGACAAGGTACATTCCTCTCTGAAATTATTCCTACAGCTCCCCCTGTATTGACAAAACTCATGATTGCAGCAGATTTCACGGAATCACAAATAACCTGCTGTGGCAGTCACCCAACTTTCCACTCTCCTGTGCCTTTCATGGAGAACTTGGTACCCATCTGCCCTCCCTACTATGCGAAGAGGGTGCCTGTGCCATGTTCACAATACTGTGATAGAGCTGATGGAAAAGAAACACAGTGGGTCTTCAAAGGAGAGGGTCTTAAAAGAGAAAAGACATTTAGCAATGCAGATTCTTGTTTTGGAAAGATTTCCAGATTAGCCTGTTGCTTTTTCCTTTCTAATTAGTATGAGGTGAATATTTGTGGGAAGCCATCATTTATCACGAGTTTTGATAGATCTTTCACCTCTTTCTGTGTGCCCTGACAAAGCCTGTATTGTTCCCCTTTGTATCCCTCTTCTCTTATTAAATACCCGCTTTGAAAATGTTATCACTTATTGACTATGAGGTTTTAACCTTAATCTCTTTTTTTTATTTTATTTTTTTTTTTATTTTTAAGCAGCTCTTCCTGCATCATGTAAGGTGGCAGACAGGTGACCTTGCAAGGGGAACTTGAAGTACACCCACAATGCAGGTCAAGTATTTGGGCTTCTCTTGTGTGACCCCCTTTAATGCTTGACCCTAGGAGGAGAGGCCTATCTCAGTCTGGGAAAGGCTTTCTCACCATCTTTCTTACCACTTGTTTGACCTCTTTGATCTTTCTGCAAGGATGCCAGTTAATGGCAGTTGTGCTAATAGATTTTATCATTAAGTTATTTGTTAGTGTAAAACTATAATGTATGGGGCTGAAAGTTTTTGAAAGAGCCCACTAAGTAGGGGTTTAAGTCTCACTGAAAATTAAGGGTAACTGGGTGGCTAAAGCCAGCAGGCACTCTGTTAAGTTCTTACACCAAGATTTTTAAAGCTCCTGTCATGGGAATGTTTTGCCATCATAAGCAGAGTTGAGAGGTATGTAAAAGCCCTCAAAGACTAGCCCAAACTCCTTGCTGTCCTCCATCACTGGCGCTGCTTAAAGTGGTATCTGCCTGGGTGGCTGTCTCACAGGCTGAAGTATCTGGGACCATTCATCATTGAGAAGACATGAAAAGCAATAGGGGCCAAGTGTGTTCCCTCCCGGTCCCTCCCCTCTTTTGTTGTGCTGGAAGTTTCCTTTAGAAAGTTTTCTATCTCCACGGCAGGGAAATTTTGTCTCTGTGAGGAAGTCTATTTGTGTTGAGAAAGGAGCCACTTGAGAGACTATTCCAAGGTAAACATGTACTGAGGGTGGATACTTTCACAGTTTCCTCACTTTGAGAAATATCTGTGCTATAAAATCCTCTCTGGGGAAGTGCCGAAAAGAATACATTACCTGGGGAGAATATGCTCTAATCTACGCTATTTTGATCTCCTTCACATTAGAGGTTCAGTCCTGCAAACAAGTAAAGTGTTAAATAAACCGAAGGGTTTAAAAAACAAAAGCGCATCACATCTCAGTCACACAGACTGTCTTGGAAAGTCAAGTGATTTTAAAAAACTATAAAGAAACACAAGGGTTACTTTATTTGTCACTTGGTACACTGTGGTCTGATCATTGTTTTCTCTATACATACAAGATTAGAAAAGCTGCAAATTTTTGGTAGTGACATCTCCTCTGTCTCTAAACAATCCCTACAAATATTTTTGGATGTAAGATTTCATTGGAAAATGAAATAATACTACACACACACACTTTATTATTTCATTTTTTTCATTAGTGTAGTATTTTTTTGTCTTTGAAAAGACAAAAAAAGCAGCCAGCCTCCCCCGAGCGTACATTCATGGAGTATCACAAAACACCAGTCCCTCCTCATCAGCCCTCATTCTCAGGAGGTATTTTCTGTAAGCGAAAAGGTACAAACAGGCCAGACAAATTCAAGACTGCAAACAATACTAGTGCTTATTAGTGCTTTTCATTCATATTTTTCTGCCTGGTGAAGTGGATCTGCAATCCTGATATGGCTCTGCCCACTGGCTTGTTATAGCAACACTACTGTAAGTAAAGGGGCACAGCCTTTTCCAAAGGAGCTCTCCAGATAAAATTTCTGCAGCTTTTCTTTCCAAAGTACCTCTTTCCTAATCTAGCAAGCAGAAAAAGTTTCCTTTGCAGTTGCAAGTCCCTGTGAATTCTGAGTTAACAGTCATTATATTAATTAAAAATACTTTAGAGCCTCTAAGCTTGTTACACACCCACTGGTAGCTTGATGGCGTTCAGCTATGTTTCTTTATCTCCGCTGCATGGGCGTAGGGTTCTGGGATATTTGTGCTTTGCAAATCAGCAAAATGCATGAATAACCAAGACATTTCCTGGTAGCATTTCTCCTACATTTTTGAGCAACTTAGAGAGAGGATCCTCTTCCCTCCACTTCGCCTCCTGCCCAAGAAACATCCACGAATGATCATTTTCTGAAGCGCAGTTAATCTTCATAAGAAAGGGCTCAGAAATAGCCTGCTGTTTTCTCAGACCAGCTTGTTTTATGGTATCACAGCAGTCATGTAGAGTATCAGATGTGGAGAAAGGCAATAGTGGTATCATGCTAAGGCATTCTCTCCAAGGAGCAGAATTAGTGATAGGGAATTTAGGAAGGTCATCTCTGCTTTGGGGTTTTCTTTGCTTATGACTTTGTTGCTCCACCCCATCATCTACCTATCTTTCTGAATCACCCTGCAATGTTTTGGGATTTTTTTTTTTTCCTTTTTGAAATGTGAATACGCATCAAGCATTTTTTTAAGATACAACTGCTCCAAGCTAGCCAAATTGGCTGCAAGCCTGGATATTATAGGGAGGAATTCAGTCTTGGAAATCTGACAGCATCGATGGTCTTTAGGTCCCTGGTGTGTCTCAAAGGGGCGCCGAATGTCAGCACCCCTCTGAAACAGCCTTTTCTAGCAGGGAAGCCCATTTGCAAATAGATCAAAACCCACTTGTTCCAACCGTATCTCTTAGAGTAAGTTTTTACAGTCCTTTAAAAAAAAGAACCCAACCCCTCAAAAAAAAAAAAAAAAGAACCCCAGCAGTTAGCAATTTGTTTTCAAAGAGACATTCAAGATAAATTCCTTGGCAACTGTTACTCCAAATCGTTGTGCCTTGGAAAGATGCAAACTGTGCATTATCACATGGGAGGCATCTCAGATGGGCCCAATTCCACACCACTGGCCCCCATCTACATTAGAAAATAAAGAATCAGCCAAGGTATTCTGCTCCAATGCAGTTTCCTTTGCTGGTTTTGGATTTGTTTCAAAACATAGTGTAGTCCAGTCCTCATCCTGTGCAGGCAGGGAAGAGCTTGGAATACTTCCCTTGTTTATGGGACATGGTTGAGAACTTTGCTCCGCTGCTGTCAGATCTCCTTGACCCTGTTGCATTAGCAGCAGCGATGAGGTCTCTGTCTGACGAGTGACTCAAGCAGAGATAGGCCAGTGCTGAACAGCAGTAAATTTCTCAACAGATAGGAATATTTTGTATTAATTTTTTTTGGAGTTGTTATTTGACAGTGCAGAGAAACTGTTTGAAGGAGTCTGCCATCACACAGGATGAGCAAATAAGTTCACTGTGCTCCTGGGTTTGCTTTCCCTGCTCCAGTGCTGCAGAAGTACTACGACTCACGATTGCATTTGCCGTGATGCTGACACCTACATTTGTAATGCACTGATGTCTAGTGGTCCTAATTAGTTGTTTGCTGAACAAATGCAGGGATCAGCTAAGAAATTTTCCCATGACTAGCACTGCACTGTTGGTGAGCTGAAACCCAGGGAAGTTCCTCCTTCCCTTCAAGCATGAAGTCATAGGCTATGGCTGAGAGCAGGAAATTGGGTTAGCCAGGGCATGGATCAGATCTGTTCCAAAGTCGGTGTTCCTGTGCGGTGAATTTTGATGATAACCTTTGATGCGTGAAGGCTAGCCCATCACATCCTCCCTACACAATGTCATTTAACATGGTTGCCCAGGCTGAATCTTGTTCTCAAGCCAAGGGTTGAGCTGGCCCCTGCTATAGAAAGAATACATCCTATAGGCATTGTGTACTCCTCTCCCTGATTTACATCGTGTTTCCTTTAGCAGGTCTTGCTGGCATCCTGTTTGCCTGGTTCCTTTGTCTGCTGTAGCTTCATTCAGAGCTGAAAATACCACAAGGATGTCTGTACAGTCATTTGGCATGTCTGAAGAGCTTGAAGGCTACTAAAAGGAATATGATTCCAAATGGCAGATCCTCCTTTTTCTTTCCTTCCTCAGGGCAAAAAGGCCCTTTTTGCCTCAGTCCTCTTCACCACTACTTCAGGTATGCATTTCCCATGCAGTTTCCAGTCACTGCCCTTTCTTACCCTCAGCCTGATGACTCATGACTGACTTGCTGCTTTGTGAAAGGTTTTTTTTCCCAATTTAGCAACAGGTTCCTTCACTTCGTGGCTAGTATTCATTAGAGTGGGGTGTCACATTGTTTTGTTACTAGGCCAGGAGAAAAATGTGTCCAAAACATATGTAATGTTCTCCCACAGGTCCCCCACCCCTACCCCTACCTAGAGTGGACACAATCAGACAAGATAAAGGTCTTTTAAAACCCCCTCTAACTTGGAATTGTGCTCCTGTTTGCAATACAAACACAGAGTGTCTTGCCACTCCGTTAATCAAGCACCTCACTTGTGCGATTTGGGCAAGGTGTTGTTGCTTTTGGAATCTCATATTTTGCATCTCCATGCACACTAGACTAGCCAGTTTCAGTGTGGTTAAATCTTCATTTAGCTGGAAGAGTAGCTGGAAATGCCCATGCAAAAATCCACAACCCACTGAAACAGAGTGGGATAACTCACTGATTGCTCCCTGCTACTGTTTCAATGAAATATTAATCACATGAGTAAACCCAGTGAGATTTGGCCCATGATTAATTAGGTTTTGTCTTGCTTCTGTTTCTCACTTAGAGTGCTTCAAACTCACAGGAGAAAGACACCAGATTAGAAAACCTGTATTTTCTAAACAATTTTGCATGGATGTGGAAAAGACCGGAAAGTGAAAGAACTGGAGAACAGGTCTTTAGATCCAGAATAGTGACAGAATGAGGAAGGCTCTCTTCTCATGCCTGTTATTGTTATTGCCTGTTGGGAAATGGCTTGACACCAAGCTGGTTTGAAAGGGCAGGAATATGTCTATTTACACTGTGGGTGCTTTATCTCAGGTAGAATAAAAGATTAAAACTCAAGGCTAGGTTCCCCACCGAAATGAGCATCTCTCCATCACACCCTCTTTCTTGAGTGCAGATGAAATGTAGGAGTTCCCCACATGCTGGGAGATCTGTGATTTTCTTTGATCCCTGAAAGAAGGACAGGTCTGCTGAGGATTCTGCTTGGTGAAGCTGAAGTTGAAGTCTTCTTCATGCAAACTACCAGAGCAGAAACCCTGAAGCAGCAATGACTTGGCCCATAAGATGGAAGAGAGTAAGCTTTGTTAAGGTCCATTACAAAACTCTTAACAGATGCCCAAAGCACACTCAGGAGGAATTTTCAAGCACTGGTAATAATTTCACTTCAGGTTCCACCCTCCTCCTGTCTCAGTGTAATGTAACGTATGTTGCAGCCAGAGATTAATGGCCTTGGATTGAGTCCTGTTCCCAGACCTGGTCCTGAGCACTGCCTTTCATTTCTCCTTGCTGAAGGCCTGCTGAAAAAAAGTACAGCCCCGGTATTTTTACAGAGAGGAAAATTGCACGCTGGGGGTTCGGGTTTGTTTTGTTTCACTTTCCTTGAACTTGAAAATACCTACTGGGATTTTTTTCCCAATTTCAAAACAAAACAGCCTCTCTTAAGAGAGAGCAAGCATGGGAAATGTGAGGTCAGATACGCAATGGATGTGTCCTTAGCAAATTTAGGATGACAGTGGAAGTTGTCCTGCAACCTTACCTTGGTGGTGGCTGAATCTGTCATAATAGCACACTGAAATATGTGTTACTTTGAGAAAAAATAAGCTGAATATTAGAAGACTAAGGGAGCCTTTTCAAAACTCACTGTGCACAGCTTTTGAAAAATAGTTTAAACAGGTGATTAAAGCTATACATCTTCTAAAATAGTTTAGAAAGAAATTGCTACAGTTGTTTGAGTATACTGGTACATTTTATCTACTTAAAGGTTTGTTTCATTTGGGGGATATCATCACACACTGTCCTGCTCAAGAGAGTCTGCAATCAGAGGTGTGAACCGCTTGGTCCAGACATTCAGTGAGTTGTTGCAAACCCACATGTGCTAAAAAGCATCTCTAAACTGACTGCCTGTGAATTAGTCCCTGATACCTTCCCAGGTGTTTCTCACCCTATGGTGAGCGTGATACTGCCTGTCCCTGCCGAGGGTAGTTAACCCATCTCCAATCTCCCTGGGTAAGAGCATGCTGCCAGCACCTGCAAGGCACTAATCAGCCATAATAGCCCTGAGCAGCCCCTCCTGGGGCCTCCACTGGTGTCTCCACAGGCCCAAGACCCCCACCTCAGCCCAGCCCAGGGCCTGTAGCCCAGGCCCCAGCCTGCTGCAGGAGTGCTGGGCTCCAGCTCTGCTGTCCTGTGCCTGGCCAGGGACTCTGCCAGTCCTGATGCCAACCCAGGGCTGGGTCTCTCGGCTGGGCCTGGCTGCCCTCCCAGCCTGCTGTGGTGGTGGGACAGGCATGGCTGACAAGGCCCTGATCTGCTGGCCACGGTGCCGCTTGGGTCCCAGCCCAGGACCTGGTGCTCTTGAAACCTCCAGTGGTCTTGTCCTCTGGGGCCAAGCTGTGAGGCCACCTACAGTTTCATCCTGTGGGACACGCATGTCACAGAGCTGCTCCCTCATCATTAATGGACATTAGAGCTCCTCCCTATGCCCGTATCCGTGCATGATGACTGGTTCTTAGTGACTGGCCATTTATGGGAAAATATGTGCTTTTGAGAGTAAGAGCCTTTGCCATGGTAGCACTCTGCCCACGCAGACAGGGCTGTTCTTCTTGCCAGCTCCCAGCCTTGGCCCTGCATACATGATTTAGCCTTTGGAAAAGAAGAGGCGATCGGCGCATCCTGTGTGTGTTTGGAGAGGAATGCACAGCAGCTTGTGAAAATGATTTATTGCATGTGTTGAGTACCAAGAATGTCAGGCAGGCATAGCACTTGAGGGCTCCCTGTGGGGTCAACCTGTGCTTTCCTTGCAGTCACTGAGCAACCACCATTGAATAGTCATGGCTGTGAGGAGCACAACGTTCAGAAAAAAAAAAAAAATAGGATTTCCATTTGTTTCCTTCCACTCTTTGCCAGCCTCTAGGATCAGATGCTTCTGAGGGTCTGATTATCTTCCTTCCAGCTCCACTCTTGGCCATTTTCACACTGCTGCAGGTTAACATCCATATTTTGTCATCTGTAGAGCAGCACTGCCTCAGTATCTATATCAAAATCTAAAGAGAGGGTGTAGAGAAGGCAGCCAGGCTATTCTCAGAGATGCAGAAGAGTAGGATGCCAAGCAACAGATTCCAGCTGCCAAACAGAAAACTCTGATTAGACATAAAGAATATATTTTCACCATGAGGGTAAGTCAAACACAGACAAGATTACCCAAAGAGGTTAAGGAGTCTCCATACTTGGAGATATTCAAAGCCTGACTGAACAAGGCCCTCAGCAACCTGATCTGCATCTACTTTGAGGAGCAGACTGGATTAGATGACCTCCAGAGGTCCCTAACAACCTAAATTATTCCATGGTTCTGTGACACTGTGCCAATATTTCACACTGAAGCTACAGGATCAACTTCTACTGCTTCAAACTCAGTGAGCTATAAAACACAAGTCAGATGGGGAATACAGGTCTCAATGTCTGCATTCCTCACAGTTTTGGGATGCGCAAAGCAAGTATTTAGGTTCGTGTTCATGCTTAGAAGTATGGAAGTGTGACCGTGGAAATATGTGAGCATAGCTGTTGCTAGTCCCTGTGTCTGCCATACTTGGTACAACAGAGACCAAACAGTGAATGGAGTCAGCAATCGTCACTGCAGCATGAATATTAAATACTAAGACTGGATGTTAGAGCACCATGAGGTATGAAGAGGACTAGGATTTTAATTTAAGTTTGGTTTGCCTTCTGCTCAACTAACAGAAGTCGCCTTCAAGTACAGACACATAGCTTTCAGCATGTGTTTCTCTTTCCTGTACTGTCTGAGGCTAGGCAGGAGCAGATGAGCTAGGCAAGGCCTGTGGACCTCAGAATCTATGGTCAACCTGGAAAACTGGACCCCCAGGAACACCTTCCTGCTTGTTGAAAGTGGATTAATTGTGAGGAGTACGGACCACGAACTCCACAGGAGAGATCTGTACCGCACAGCCCAGGTTACAAGCTGATAAGCTTGTTCGGTCTGAGTTCATTTGCATTTGAGCTGTGTGTTGGGGCACCTGAGCTCGATGACAAATAGCAGTGACAGGTTGACTGTGACTGCAGACCCCATATTTTCTACGAGGAGCATCATATGTGAGTTTATGTGACACACATGACGTGTGTTTGCGACTGTGTGGAGCATGTGTTTTTGGATGGGTGTGTTTACAGATAGTTTTGGCCTATTTAAAATGTCTTTGGCAAGAGGCAGTTCTGTGAATTTAAACCCAGCCAAACACACCTCTGAGGTCATTGCTGCCATGAGATCACCACCTAGGCATAATGCTCAGGACCTTTAAGACTCCCTTTGTGGTTTTTTAACATTTTCCCTCCTATTTGAAGCTGGTCCAGGGCAATTAGAATCCATCAAGGAAACAAACAGAAACCCTTTGCAAACCGGAGCCATAACAGGTAGGCATGGAGATCGTATGAAGCATATGTTGCTCTGGTCTGATTTCTGGAAGGACTCCAAACTCATGAAGTCAGTATAAGTATAAGATGACCATGATCCTCTGGAATTTTTTGTACTAGATCACTATTTATATATTTTCACTCTCTGGATAATATTGATGCACAAGCTTGATTTTTTTCTCTATTTTGGCTTCAAATGAGTTAATTTTGTTTGCCAATCTACTTGGCCCATACCAACTGTTGTTCAGGAACCTGGCTTAGAGAGGGGTCCAATCTTCAATGTCAGATGTTAGCACCCCAGGGTACTGGGGGTCAGCAGCATCCTGGTCCAAGCCATGTGGGTCGTGGCAATCTCCAACACAATCCCTTTTTTTTTTTTTAAACCAGAAGAAACAAAGCCTTGAACTGCAGAGTGTCAAAGTCATATGGAAGAGTGTGGATGGAAGGCTACTGCAATGGAAGAGGAAGCTTTTGTTTCTCCTCTGGTAACACTGATACATGTGAAAACATTTGGTAAGAAGATGGCTCATTGACTCAAAAATCAGGAGAAATATTTAAGGGGTGGGCGGGTTGTTCCATAATGATCCTCAAACCACCAGCACTGCAGTGACTCTGAAGTCTCTCTGTTCACTCAAGGGAGCTTTGAAAAGATGCAATGTTTATTTGTTCGAAGGGATGGACAGCTCTTGCTGAACCTTGGCACCCTCCCCAGGCTGTGATACCACAGTTTTTCTGCTTCAGAAAAGGACGTTGGATATGGAGTGTTAACAGGGTAAAATAATGGTGCAGTCCATGGGATTGGAGAAGGCTTTCAGAGCGTCTGGGATGGGCCGTCCTGTTTGGCAGTGTGGTGCAGATGCTGCATCCATCGCTGTGCCACCCACAGACACTCTGCCTCCCTTTGCAGTCCTCTCACAAACACCCTCTGCTCCCAGTCCTTTTCAAGCAGACTCTCTCTTTACAGCCCAACGCAGCCTCTTTCGTCCTGTTCCCACTCCCTTGCCACCACCCACCCACTCACTCAAATACTTTCTTCTCTGGTTTTCATGCAGACGTCTCCCCTCCATACCCTGTCTCGCACAACATCCCCTCTTGCCTGACACACAGACACCCTCCCTCTCCAGAGCATATGCAGAGCAGAAGCATTTCCTTTTATTGTCCTTACAGCCCCTGCAACCGCACCCATCACCCATTTATTCACTGCAGTAACACATTTGGAGTGGAAGTTGTCCTGCTGAGAGCAGCCACACAGACAACACAGGAGAGCCAAGTCTTCGCACAAAATTGCTCCTATTTGTAGACTACTGCTTCCTGCCTGTGCACCCAGAAGAAGGAGCATGCTCAGGCTTGGGATCTGTGGTAGTGAGATGTCCTTTGCTGCTCAAAGACTGTGAAAATGTTTGCAGAGCCCCTCTCTTCTTTGCCAGAACAAATCTGGCACAGGCAGCTTCAACAATGAATTTTCCAGCACACATTTTCCTGTCACATCTACCCTGTCTGCAAAAACACATGAGCATGGAAGGGAATAGAACAGCATGGGAGTGTCTTCAGGGATGGTAAAGCCCTGGACCTCCATGCTGAGAGTGATGACAAAAAGACTGGAGAGGTGGTGAGGGAGACCGTCTGAGATCACCAGCTTACGTTACACGGGTCACAGGCAGAACAGCTTCAGTGCAGTCAAAGAAATAATACCAGCTTGTGCAAGCCAAGGAACTGATCCCAAAAAGCAAATCTTAGGGAGGGCTAGATGACACCCCACATTGCACCCTCCCGCCCCAAAATAAACGCATAAGCAGGATACTGCCCATGTAAACCATCTCTTCTTTAGAAAAGTAAATTTGGAAGCACAGCATTTCTGTATTATGAAAAGATGCAGCCTACAGGACCATAGTGGACTAGAAGAGATTTCCAGCAGTGTCTCTGGGCTGTTTCCCTCAGGACTCCCCCATGAAGAGCTCCTGTGCCACTCCTCAGCTGGCAACACCTTTGGCTCTCCACCACTGACCACTCACGAGCAGCCAGACACAAACTGGGGACTATCGTTTGCAAGAGAGCTCCTCAGTCCTCTCACTGCATATCCACATTTTCCCACACTCCTCCTCATCCCCAATGGCCCCAGACCTTGCCACTGCAGTGCGAAATCCATACAGAGCCCAAGTGAATGTGTTACAAAGATGTAGTTCTCCTTGCTTTACCTTGAGTGTTTGTGTCCTTTATGGGCAAGGTGCACCTTGCCATTGGAACACCAGTGATGCTGTACAGGGTCCAGGGACCCACTGAGGTCAATGCTTCATCATGTTAAGGGCTGCATATACAGTGAGTGAAACAGTCCCTATCCCAAAGAGTTCAGACTCCAGCATGGTAAGACCAAGACGTGCCCTGTGGTCGTCACTGTGAGCTGGCTTACACAGCCTCTCACAGGCCCAGTCTCAGAGTAAAATATACATGCTTCTTTGCTGGGTGGAGTTGGGATAAGATGCCTCAGTGGGAGCACCATGCAAAATCTGTGTCAGGACTGCTGCTTCTGGTGCTGAAGCCAGCTGATGCCAGTTTAAAGACACTGTGAAATTACAAGCAAAGTGTAGAATGGAAGCCAAGTACTTGGTGGTCAGTGCCAAGGCTGGAGTGTAACAGCCCTTGCTGCTAACTCCTCATCCCAGGCCATAGACACTCATTCAAGCTTGCTATAGAAATACAGAAGAAAAATAAATGCAGCAGGGGAGCTGCAGAATCTGAAGACAACACATGTCTCTCACCAACCTCTTCCCCTCCTCATTTGCCTTGGCACATTTGGCAAGGGATTAACTGCCAGATGAGATAAAGAAAGATGCACCCCCAACCCCTTCAACTTTCCTTCATTGTTTACAGCCCTTCCTGGACTTGGGGCAGTAGCAGCAGGAGCAAAAGGCATGGAATGAAAGCAACCTCAATCTTTGATATGCCGTGACTGCCTGAGAGTGATGAGGACACCAGGCATGTGGTAAACCTGATTGTTGCCTGGAAATGATTTTAATAAAGAAATTTGGCATCAGGATCACTTCTGGGACATTAACATCTCTTTGAGCTGCCTACAGCAATGAAAGATGAAAAGGGGCTGGTGGGTGGTGGGAAGGCAGAAGGAGCAGGCGGAGTGGTTGTGAGCCCTGAGAGAGGCTCGATGCTGTTTTCTGGAAATGCCTGACAATCCCAGTCCAGTTAGGACTGCTGACTATCTTTATCAGGAACTGTCATTGCCAGAACTTTGTTCAAAGGTTAATTAATTAAGAGCTTAATTACTTTTGGGTTACATGTTAAAAGCAACCCTGTTGCAAGAGCTTTTCCCACACAGACAGATGAGAGGCCAACATTTGTTCAGCCAAACCTAATGAATCTGATGAAAATTTGATGAAAATTTTCAAGTACTCAGATGTAAAACCTCCCAGTGCTCAGAAGTTACAGCTTGCCAGACTTGGTCCACAACACTCCTTCCTGCTCCATTATTTGAGGGGTGAATAAATGTAACCCTGAACAAAGAAAGTGTTAAGAAAAGTTGCTCTTGCAGCATTTCCGGCCATAGTAACAGCAGGAAACCTTCCAGAACTCATGGCAGAGCTTTTGACTCCCGTGAGCTTTTTTGTCCAATTCTTCACAATCACATCTTTGTGATGATCTGGAGTTGGCCATGAAGTGGCTCTGTCTTCAGATAAAGCTCCCTCTGGCTCTGGGATTCAACCCAATCTTCAAAAGCCCTCTCCAGGGCTATTGGTTTGTCCCTTATCTAGGAGGACCTCTCAGCTTTGCAGAACGCTGTTCCACTTTGAATAAATTAATTATTAAAATTAGTGAAGTGGGGACTCTTGGGTCCATTTTTTATATCACCATTAATATTAAAAATGTAAATACAAAGAGTCACAGGAACCCTCTTTTTAAATGTGAAGGCATGCAAGTTCACTGGCCTTGGAGCCTGACTGGGTATAATTCAATTAAAATTCATTAAAAATACCATTTACAGATGAATTTGAGCTTTCTGTTTAGTGTTATAATTGAATTGTTGTGGTTTTCATGCTGAAAATAAGCAAAGCTATCTCTTCACAGCCCCACCCGTCTCACGTAAAGATATATTTAGGCTTTACAATAAAGCTCTTTGTAATTCTTGGGTGAGAAGTTCAAAGTACCAAGAACCACACTGCTACTATTATCAGTTTGATCCCCTAACAAGGATGCTGTGATGTGCATATTTGAGTGGGCAATCTTATCATAAGGATGAACTGGTCTCAATCTTTTCTTTTGGTGTTTTCGACTCCAGACTTCCCTTCAACATCTGACATATGGGTTTTATTGTTCAACTGACTTTCTTCTTGTACAAACATCCTGACTGAAGCACATGCAAAGGGAGGAGACATTCCTCTCCATATATGTTTGTCTGTCTTCTTGCTATGTGATCCCAGGAACACATGGAGGTCCCTACATATTTATCAGCTCTTTGTTTCCCAGTTTCCAGGGCCAGATGGCACATTCTGATGTTTTGTGGCACCTTTACCTCTAGACCCTGTACTTGTTACAAACTGGGATGAGATGTCCTCACCATAGCAGTGTGCAGCTAAGGACTGTCTTACAAGGTATCTCTTTGGTAACAGAAACAACAGAAGAACAAATTCTGGCAAACAGATTCTGGCAAAGCACTTTTCTTGCACTGGTCTGTCACAGAGAGCTTCTCTAGTCCTCTGCACATTAGGTCTGGTAACATGCATCTTGGTTAGTTATGGCAAAGCTAATGAATTAATTGGTTAAGGTCAAGTTCATATGACTGCAGATATGATCACAGCTGCCTTGCGCTGGACACTGGGCTTGGTCCTTTGTGCCCATGTTAGCTAAACAAATTGTCAGATGACCCTGTGTGTTTTTGACATCACTCTTATTATTAACCAGTTTATTACTGATTGGATTGTTGTAATATCACAGCATTAAATTTTACAGAAACACAAAGCAAGAGATGGTGTCTCATAATCTCATGTGAGACGAAGAAGAGTAGAAGAGGCACAGTTCGTTCTTACTCTTTTTGGAAAAATTGCTGCAAACTGTATATGATCAAGAACGTGAGTTTGGCTGGATTAGGTTTCTGCTAATGTGAAGGAAATAAAAGGTGTCCACTTGTCAGCACAAGGTCTTGTCTGAGATTGTAAAGTATTGTTATAAATACATTCTTTTTTTAAGAGGACAATCAGTTCCATGATATGCAGGACAAGATAATTCTTGTTTCTCTTTCAGTCACAATCTGCTACATTTTCTGTAAGGGATGAACTAGATTATATCCTTTTCTGAAATGGAAACAGCATTAAGATCTCCCTGTTCAACCCAGATCCTCGTGTTTCTAAAACCTGTAGAAACTTCATTACATTAAAATGACAAAACTCAAAATAAAAGGCTGGCTGAAATTTTCCAAAGCTTAAGAAAAAAATTATCATATTTGGGTTTATAGTAAAAGCTTTGTTTTACTACAAAACAAAGCTAAAACTACATTTGAGGTCTCTAAGGAAAAATGGACTAGATCCCCTGTACTACTCAAAAAAGGCAAACTCTGTGGGATGTCTGTTAGGTGTCTGCATGAAATGGTTCTGAGCTGATTTCTTTCATCTGGGTCTTATTGAAGATTCCCTAGGAGTGAGACCCATGGAGAGAAAATATTCAATTTATAGTTTTTGGCCATGTTTTGTGATGTACTAAAAATTCAGAGCATTGAATCTCCGTGAGAACACTGGTCTTCTTTACTGCCTAAGTGCTCCAAGAGCAGGTACTGTATGGACTACACTACAATATATTGCTGGCATGGTGAAACTGATGCACCCTTGTAAGAGCAATTGGTTCCACAGTAATTCCCTATGTGGCTTTGTCAGTCAGGGTCTGTATTCACACCCACCATAGCTGAGTGCCACAAAAAGCCCAAGCACAAGAACTGGTTCACGTTGTTAGTGAATGACTCTTAGAATACAGCTGTAATGGTCCAGTGTACTCTTGGAGTGACAGCATTGATGCTTTCTTTCATGTGGTCCAGATCTTCTGCAACATCAGGCTGCTGCTTGTAATGGTTGGGGTACTGCAAGAGTTTTTCCAGGAAGCATTTTAAGAACTAGTACCTAATGAGTCACGAGATGTGTGCTGCAATGTCTGTAACACCTCACATATATGGTCACCCAAAGATGGTCTCTGAAGCTCAACTCTACCACCAAATGCTTTCCAACGTCAACTGGCCAGCTATACTCTGCCCTTGCACGTGCAGATTCACCACGTGGCCCTACTGACTGAGCCATCGCTACCCATCGTGCTCATTACAAATTCAACAAGCTGAATTTCAATCAGTAACCACCACCATTGGGGAACATCAGGTGAGTGATAATAGGGCTGCTGGTTTCCAAGCTATGTACAAGCCCACAGCAAATTTTCTAATCAGGTGTAGCCTTCAAGACAGAAAGAGGCATTCATGTCCCTTTGGGTCACTAAATTACTCAGGTGTTTCCTTATTGCAAGGACTCTCCTGTTCCTCCCAAGCCTTTCACATGCTTTCACATGAGTCCTGATCATTCCTTGCTCAACAGCCAACAATATAATTTTCTTTTGGATTAGATGGCTCTGAGATGGACAATTTCTGTTCTGCACCTGCAGAACAAAATGTCTAAGGCTGTGAGCAGTCAGGGAGGCTGCAGGAGGCACAGGGATGCGAGTGGTATGTGGTGTGGTGGCTGGTGGTGGCTGTTTCTGTTGTTTTTCTAGCTCAGAACTGGGCTTGGTTTCCTGATCCTCTTGCTCTAAGCAGTCAGCAATTTATTTCCAAGCTTTGTCATTGTTTCCAGCTGGAAACCTGCTGGCATGGTGGCCCATGAAAAAGTAATTTCACAGCTGTCCAGCAGCCTCTTCCAGGAGAGAAAGGTAAGTGATGGCTGGGATAAAAAGCATCCTTTAGATCTCTTAACACTGTGAATTCAGCCAACTTATGTTCTAGAGGGTTAATGAGTAGAGAAGGCTAAAATTATGTTTTTATGGGCATGCCAATAGCTGGAATGTGACAATATTCTAGTGGGAAATAGCCCTGTTGAAGCACAAAGCGTAAGTGCAGCAAGTCAGAATGAAGTTGATTATTTGAAGGACATTTGCGACGCAGGCCTTTAGTTCACCCTGACCGCACAATACCTTTGCAACTCCTAGGGCAGCACCTTCGGCACCGTCAGCGACAGCTTGTTGGTGCAGACTTTGGCCCCACAGTTATTGTCTGGGGATTGACCTCAGTACGGAATGACTCTTCCTCACAGAGCTGAGCTGGGGTGGGTGGTCACTGCATGATTACCGGTCTGTTACTCTCAGCTCAATGCCGTTTTACTGGGTGAAAAAGGTCCTGAACAGGGTTTTTTTTTTTCCCCCAGCTGCAGGAAGAATTACTGAATTGTCACCACAAAGACTTGCCAGGATCAAATCGGGAGGCCTGAGTGCACCCAGACTGTGCATTTTTGAACAGTTTAAGTCTTGAGATAGATTTGTATTTCTAAGAATTTCCAAGATTTTTTGAGATGACAGGGAAGCAACATGAAAAATGCATCAGGAAGGTTTAAAGGCAGCTAGGGGAAATATTCTGGTCCTGTGCCAGTTCAACATGATTAATGGATTTTTCTAAAACAGTTTTCCAAGATGTGTTTTGCTGCAGAAGTGGTGAGGATGGATTCTTGCAGGACAAAATATTAAGGAATTATCAAAATATTGCTAATTGTCAGTTTTAAGCCCTACCTGTAACACCTAGGTCCCAAACGTTCGAGAAGGAGGCAGGAATTGTGACCTCGCAGAGCAGGGTGGTTGATGCCCAGGGAGTGAAACGCGGGTGCAAAGGAAGGCAGGGGCAGGCCCGCAGGGAAAGCAGCCTGGACACACACTTGGACACGCGTGTGCACGTGCACGCTGCCTGCCGCCCTGCCTGCAAGCAGCTACCTACTAGTGATCCAGGTGCCCAGTCCTCCCTGAAAGAGCTTATTTTACATCCAGGCAGGACAGTGCAGAGAAGGAATGGAAGCGAGGACAGCGAAGCCAGGCTTTCAGCTTTCCACCCTTTAAAAGGATGAAAACATAAGGGAAGGTGTCAGAAGTCAATTTGCTTTGGCAGAGAGAGGGGAAAAAAAGCCAACCCTGTGGCCTGGCTGGGAGCCAGAGGATTTGTGCTGGCTATAGCCAGGGCGATGCTCTGGACTGAGGAACAGAAAAACACTTGTGCGTGTGTCCCTGGTCCCAGTGACGTGGCTCCCGCTGTGGCTGGGGTGGGCTGAAGGTGGTGCTGGCGTGGGCGGTTGGGAGAGAAGGACGCACCAGCTTGTGGTGTCACCAGAGGTCCCGGCCCATTCCCGTTCAGCTGCACAGGGAATTCCTTTCCTCTTGCTTCAGGTTGTGTATGTGTGTGAGGCACTCTGTGTGCGTGTGGGGGGGTGGGGTGGTGGGAATGCAAGGTGGAGGAGGAAAAAAAGACACTGTTCAGTAAATAACCTTGTTGGCATTAACCTTTACCTTCCTGGGGTTTTCTGCCCAGCTGGACAAAGGAGCTCTCTGAGGGATGGGAAAGGGAAAATCCCATTCCTTCATGCAGGGAAGCACACAGACCTCTTTGGGTATAAGTTCTTAGTAAGCCCCCAGTTACACTTTCTTAGTTTGTGTGCGCCCCCCAGTTCCACTCTGTTACTGAATTTCCACATTCTGGACAGTCCTGAAAAGCCTGAACACCATAAGGGAGGCTTATCTCCAGGGATTCCCAGTCTCACCGCGTCAAACTCCCCATCCCGGAGGAGACAGTCAAGGTTTTCATCTAAACTGGGAGAAGTGCATCTGTCCAGGCTCTTTAATCAGTAAAATATGATCATGGTGTTGAGAGTTCAGTCCATGCCAACCCCTCCCCACCCCAAACCTCTGGCAAAAATTCCAGCTCTGCTCACTGACATATCTGTCTTCAGCTGATCTTATTTTGGTGGGGTGATGGAGATCAGAATAGAAAACAGGATAGATCTTATTTTAGAAGAGATGGAAATCCTGCTCCCATTTAACAAGCTGGAGAAGGCATCTTCTGACTTGCAGTGCTTGTTTTTGGGTCCTACGTATGGAAATTGTTACTCAAAGTTATTACAAATGATTACTTAGCCACACTGGAATTCCTCGTCAGGGTATCACACCCATGTTAATGCTCCTTCCACCATGCTGCACCGAGCTGTTGCATTGAGGACATCACTAAGGCATGACCAGTCTCCTTTTGGAAGGCTTTGTCTGCTGCCTGCAGCCTGTGATTGCTGTTTTGAGGAAACGAGCTGCATGCAGCAGTGTTAGTCACAGGGCTTTGAATTGGGTGGAGGAGTTTTGCAAAGCTGTCTAACTCTTAGAAGCATCACTGGAGACTGGATTGGCCAAAGAGTGATCAAAGTGTTTCCCTCAACCAGCTCTTGCCTTGGACAGTCATTTATTGGGGTGGTAAAACCCTCCTGGTAGGAAGTGATAGATGTTTAGAAAGAGTCCTGATCTCCAACAGCCTGCTAATTTGCCTGTGACCTCACTCACTCTGCAAAAGAGCATGGAAGGGTTCCAAGATTCTAATCTCATCCTCTAACACCATTGTCCTGCATGCTCCCAAAGGTGGAGTAGCTTTGAGAGCTTTCCAGGAAGCCAGAGATCCCCAGAAGACTTCTGCAAAGATGCTCAGGTTTAATGCCCACATACAAATGGTTGTCATCCCTCCTTGCATGGTGAGGCCCGTTGCACTCTTAGGGAATCAAAGTCCATCCCTGTGCAAGCCTGCGGCACCATGAGGCACAGAGCATGCTTATCAGGCAGGTAACGAGCATCAGGGCTAACGAGCAATGTGACTGAGTGTGTGGTGAGATGGTCGTGTTGACACCCTCATCACATCGGCATTTGGATAGAAGGAGCAGCATTTCCGCTGTCCCTGTTCCCAAGGTTCTTATGGGATCATTGTGGGACACCGCAGAGTTAACAGATATTAGTTGGGAATAAAACAATCTCAGCAATGGATTTTTGTGGCTCCTGTGACAAATTGACAAAAACAATAACATATTTGTTTCTGTTTTCTTACTTTTTTGCAGCACGGCCAAATCATTGCTGAAGTGAAAAAAAATGAAAAGAACGCAAACCAAAGCAAACTTCTTTTTCTTCTGGTTTGTTTACAGCCAAAACAAAACAAAACCAAACCCTATTGTATGTTTTGTTTTCGTTGTTTTCGTTGTTTTTGTGTGTGTGTTTGGTTTCTTTTTTCCCTAGATTAACCTTAGCTAGCTTGAAATTAATATAAAAATTTAAAAAATAAACATCCTTGGACTTCCCCTAGTTTTTCAGGTTTTCTGGTTAAATAAATTTGATACAGATGACTCTGGTTGCTGGAAATATTGGGGGCATTTGCTTTGAACAAGCGTTCCTAGTTTGCTCAGGACTGCTGATTCCTTCTGCTTGTCTTCACTGGCAAACTGATGTTTACTGATAAAGGAGAAAAACAGAGGAGAAAAGAGAAATAAACTCCAAGGACTTTGGACAAGACAATGTGAGAATCTGTCTGCAACCCTCTCACCCTGAGCCGATGGGTGCGAGAAGAGGGACGTCTGACTGCAGCGTGTGCATGGGCGTGGGGCACTGGGGAGGGGGAAACTTCAGAGGAGAAGCAAATGTTTATCCTGTTCTGTTGTTTAAAGCCCATCCATCGGTTCATGCTGGGCGGCCAAGACTGCCTACAAGGCTGGGAAGGGAGACGGTATTGCCCAAGGAGTTGCTGGGGAACAATGGAAGGAAATTCGGACTCAGGGAATGACACAGACAGGGGCGTTGTTGGGAAAGGATGTGAGCAGGATGGTGTTGGGGGGGCAGATGTAAGAAACGGCACACCACTGCTGGACACAGCTTTCTGCCTCCCGGTTTTCCTCTCTCAACAACCTCCAGAAAGATTGTAAGGGCCATATCCAGACCCTCTCCCAGCAGAGAGCTCCCTAAGTGCCTTATTCACAAGGGGGTCAAGGGGATCCCATCCCTGCTGACCTGTCTTCCAGTTACATTGTCAGCGTTGATATGCCTCTGAGGACAAGGTACCCGCTCTCTGCAACAGGGAGCACTTTGTCACGTGCTCCAAAATATGTGTGAGACAAGTGTTTTACTGGAGCCAGTTCTGCAAAGCCATCCTGAAAAAACCACCAGTTTCCAGGCTGCCTGGCCTGATGCTCGTTTGTGTTAAGGATGGCACACAGCCTGGGAGGGCAAGGCGTCAGGCAGCACAGGCAGAAGGTGCACCTCACACTACCTTGTCCTCACCGGTTGTCTGACAGAGACAAGTGTCCTGGGTTCTTCTCCAGCTCCTGCCTGTGGTTTGCACCTGATCTTGGGGAATGCACTTGGCCTATTTCCTCACCTGCCACTTAGAGGAAATGGCTCTCCAAGGATGATTCACCTCACTATCAGGCTCAAAACATGAGATGGGAGGTTATTCACCGCTTCATCCGGAAGAATGAACTACAGACACCAGTCTGTGGGCAGCCAGCACATCCATTCTCTATCTTTTGCCCTGCGGACTTTTCTACTGGGAAGTGCCCAGTACTGATCTTTTCTATGAAAGCCCCAGCAAAGTTTCCTGAGCTTGGAGCATAGTGGGACCATCTCTAGGAGTGACGGGAAAATATGCAGTCTGCAGAGGTTACAGGTTATTCTCCCACTGAATCAATCTTTTTCTACTATGATTCCAATCATCAGCAACATAAATAAACAGAAAAGAGTAATAAAAATCCCTCAAAAATGAGGGAATGCAATAGCAGCCATGATTTTGGACTGTCTTCCTGATGGAAAGGCTTACCCTAACAGATCAAGAATATGGGTTTCCAGCTTGGGGTTGATCCAGTTTTAAGATCTCTATGAAGGAGCAAAGCTTTGTTCCAGAGCCCAAAGCAATCTTGCCAGATAAGGAATTGCTACTGCATTTCTAGGAAGTGCAAAGGAGAATTAACAAATCTTCAGTGCTTGAAAATACATACAAGTGTGGATCACTGTATGAATATAAAACCAACTTTAATTGTATGAGAACTGTTAAAATGTTTATAAACTTCTAGTAAAGTGACTTGAGTCCTACTGGAGAAGCCATATAAAGATATGTTAGGCTAAACAAATCAGTAAAGGGGACACAAAAAGTCTTAAACAGACTCAATATATATGTTCTTGGCTGCAGCCAGTCTTGGGCTTGTTTATCACTTCTCACGCACCTGAATATTTGGGTGTCAGAGCTGAACTGCACTGCAGTCCCATGAGTCCTGCTTCCTTCCTGCAAACTGTTCATGGAAGGGGACCTTAGACAAGAAGAATTTGGGAGAGGACGAAGTTTATTCTCAGGATGTAAAACCTGCCCCCATCAGGCAAATTAATCTAACTTCACTGAACAATATTTTAGCACCTGGCATTAGATGCAGCAGCAGCAGACCCCAGTGGAACTGAATAATCACTTTGACTGTTCCACTCGTGTTTGGTGAGGGAACAAAAAGCAGCAAGACTTCCTTTGGTGGTGTTTTTAATCTTACATTGGTTTTTCTCAGAAACAGCATTTTTGCATTTTATTTACACACATGCAAATAGTATTTGATTTTCCAAATTAAGCAGCACTTTTCGTTTGCAGATTACAGCACTTAGCAAAGAATGGAGTACATCTCATTTTGCATTGTACAAATGATAAGCCGGATGAGTGCCCTGACAAGAAAAAAGATGAATGAGAGTGTCTTTGAGGTCTCAGAAAGTCTTTCCCTGAAAGGCAGAAGTTTCCAAGTGCTGTCACCCAGAGCCTTTCTCCACGGAGCCATTCTTAACTCACTCATGCTCTGACTGCAGTCCTGACTGCTCACATGGCCGTGTTTAAACGGTGCCACGCTATCTCAGCTGTAAGCCCCATCGATGGACATGGTCCTGGTCAACAGTATTGTTATCTCAGCTCCTGGCTCACCTACTCTCTTCAGCTGTGGCACCTAACTCCTGCTCCGTTTCCAGGTCCAGACCCAACACTTCATTCCAGACCTACAGTGCTCACTTTTATCCCCCGTGCCAAATTAAAGAGTAGCTAAATGCCGTGAGTAAGCTCAAACAAACACCAAGATGAGACCTACATTATGCATTGAACATAACCAAAACAAGTACTGAAGAGGAGCTTGTGCCCTGGTTGCTAAAGCCTTGGCATACTTTCCAATACTAAAAGTGGTACTTGTGGTTGAAGATAAAACAAATGCCAAAATGATTGACAGCTCAGGAACATACAGAGTATTACAGCCCATGAAAAGCTCCTACAACACACTCATTCTAAGGAAGGCAAAACACTGAATAATGTGTGCTTTGCCCTGTGCTTCTGAGACTTTCATCCATCCATTTCACCATTTTGCTGAAAAAGCAGTGATCTAACCAGGGAGGATCTAGACATGAAAAATGTGCTGATTGAGTATTTTTAAGGGAAGAGCCTATGTGGAGGAACAAGAAAGGATTGAACTGGGAGATCACAATATGTATAGCCCTGCACCTCTGCCTAGTTCATGCAGCACACTTTCGAAAGTGTAAGTAGTCAGGTGGGAAGGAAATTATTTATAACTGTTCAGTAGGATGTATCTAGGAGCTCTATGTTGGAAAATCAATTTAAAAAAAAATCTCAAAAAAATTTCTTGACACTGAGATGTGTTAGGCTGTTAATTGTTTCCTGAAAAGAATTGGCGGAAGCTTCATCGCCTAGGAAATTCTAAACTTTTCTCGAGCAAACAATGCAAACTGTCCCATAGGAACCAGTCCTGTGCTATCCAAGCAAAATGGATTAGACCTATCAGCAGGTCCTTTCTATATTTAATTTCTGTGATGCATTTATGGAATGCTGCCCATGTGCCAAACCACAGGACAGTCTTTACACATTCCTAATTTAAAGAGTCCTTGCTGCAAAGCCCCAAAGCCTCAAGCCGTCCAATTTAGATTCCAGCAGCAGCACAGGCTTTGCTCAGTGCTGAAAACTGTTGGCTCCATGATTATTTTCCGTTCAGTGCATCAATGCTTGAGTAAAAAATCCCATACAGAGGTACAGTTTGAAGAGATAATGGGTATTGGCCTTGTTGGATTGACTTCCATATGGGCAGTTGAAACCTGGTTAAAGGCTGAAAGAAGCAAATTGCCAGATACCTCATGCACACATAGAAAATATGTAGCTCAGTTTCCCTTGTGGCACTGTCTTCCTTTATTACTCAACAAGAACTGCAGTTATTCATGAAAATGCCTGTGAATAAGCCAGAACCTGCAAATTACAAAGGGGCTAAGGCATTCCAAGAAAATCAAAGTCTCATCATGGGCAATTAACTCATCGTTAAAGTAGGTTGCAAGAGGGCGATGATTACAGCAATCTGATTTTGTCAAACTCCCTGAGCACATTAAAGTTGATAAACTGCTTTAACTATCTGCATATAACCTCAAGAAAAGGTGGAGTTGTGTGGCCATCCCAGACCCATCCAAAGCCTTCTGCACTATTTTTGTCTTTTTATGTTTTCCCTTCATGCTGGGGGTGGGTGGGTGTGGGTGTGTGTGTGTGTGTATAAGCACAAGCATGTATCACTTCTCTGAGGCCACTATTTCTAAAGCTGAAAGAAATAGTACAATCCACTTGTATTTTCAGCCTTTTGCCTCTGTTGATGCTTTAACCAGTTTCAGTAGAAGCACACTATCCTCTAAGAATATGCTCCAGGGGGTTGTCTCCACGTTAGTGCCTGTGCTGTCGCTGTGCTCCTCTGCTTACTCTTTGCTGAGTGTGCAAGGGTTGCATGGTGTATATCTCAAGTGTGGAAGTCAGACATGTCATTTTATTTCCTGGATTAGGGTCTATAAAAAGTCACATTCCTGGAATCAGAAACCTCCCAAGCCCATCCTGTGGCCAGTGTGACAGGGATACCTTGCTGCAAGAAAAACCCTCTGCCCTCCTTTTGTAAGATCAGTAACAGCAGTGTGTGAGTCCAAGATCCCAAGTTAAAAATAAATGACAAGTCCTAAACAGAACCATTTCCCTGTCCCAGAGGAGAGGAATTCACTGCTGTGAATTTTTCCCATTTCCACTGCTCATCTCCTTCACCCTTGCAGGATGCTGGCATGGAGCCTGAAACCTCGTGGGGCTGCCAGGGACTGTCCTAGCCTCTCCTTCTGTTCTCTTCCCATTCCCCTCTTCATCCAGACATGGATGAGTGCCTCCAAAAGAAAAAACTGCCCTCCCTTTGCTTTGACCCTCCTCCGGGTCCCCAACATCTTGTCAGTCTGGCCCTCCCCGGAGTTTGCTGCAAGGGCTGGCTGCCCGGCACCCTGGCAGGAGGAAGAGGTGACCGCTGTCACCCTCGCCATTCAGTTGAATTGCCATGCTCACCTTGGGAACTGGAGCAAAACACGACATTTCTGGCCATTCATGGTGAGGGGAGAGGCTTCAGTTTTACCATGTCAGAGCAAATGTGGTGTTTGCATTGGCATCTGCCCATCACAGCTGCTGGGAGGCTCACAGGGGATGTGGAGGGGACAGGGGTCCTCACTGGGTTGCAGGTCCTGCTCAGCGTAGCTCAGCACTGAAATCACACTGCAGGTGCTGACATCTCTTTTCCTTCTTTCCTCAAACTTTTATTTAGACCATTAAACACTTGCAAAGGAGTGAAGATACCCCTCTTGCATCTTGCTAGCATTACCTTCTGTGCAACTCCAGAGTGGCTTTGTAGACTTGCAGGGTGGAAACCGTTTCAGGCTCTTGGGTGGCTGACACATGGACACCACTTGCTGCCATGGATCCCTTCTCCTTAAAAGACATTGTTTTGAAACACCACTGAAAATTATCATGATTCTTGCAGAAGTTGGAGGACACCCCATTCTGTGCCACTGGCTGTTTGGGGAGGAAAGGAGCAAAACTACAGCTCAAAGTATTCACTTTCTCTTGAGAAGCCATACATACCCCAGTACCCTCTGCAGAGCTCTGGGCCTCGGTGTGTGTCAGAGCTAGGGGGGGAGACTATGAAGTCTGGAGGAGGTCCTCAGGGCCTGGAAACATGGTTTGCTAAACCACAACCCTTCATTTTCATGCCCTTCCAATCACATTCAACACCTTGTGCTGCCCTTGTCGAGACTCTAGCCTCATGGCCCACCTGCTAGTCATACACAAAAAAGTGAAACGGGACATCTCTCACAGAAGGCAGAGCTATAATACAACTCTTCCTGAATAATCTTTTATTCTAAACAGTTGAATAGTTTCCACTGTTTGCTGTGATGAGCAATGGCACTTCAGTAACCAGCTCCTGCATTTACTCAATATCAAAGCTCAGAGGACCTGCTTATATTCCAAGCTTTTAGTATTCCTTGATGAAGGTGACTCTGTATCTGTGGAAGGTGATGGTTTCTGCTCAGCTGTAGTACATGGTTATATCTGTGCAGCAGAGGAGGACCTGACAAACACCTATTTTATGATAAAACCAGTCAAGCAGATATTGGCTGATTACGCTGACTTTGGCTTGACTTGAGCAGGTGATGGACTGCATCAATGCTGTAGCTGCAGACAGAAGTCTTCTGGAGAAAGTAAACTATTCCTACTGATACGTTCATCCCAGCACAGGATTACAAGGCATACACCTTCACTATCAACATATCACCTTAGTTTCTTAGCTTCTTTCTCAGCACAGCTTCAGGCGTTATTTCACATCCCTGGCGAGTAGCTCCAGAAGTGATACGGCCAGTCTTCCCTCCAGGAGGGTGTACTCGGTTAGAGGCAGGGAGAAGAGAAGCAGTGGAGGACAGGGGAGACAGACAGCAAGAGGATGGGTGCTAACATCCGTCGCTGGGTGTAGAAAAGGAGCCAAAGAGCTGTCAGGGTGTAAGGTGGTTTTGTGAGTGTGAAGGTGGTTTCAAAAGACAAACAAGCACTTTGTGCTCCCTCCTTATGGGCTAGTTTAATCCATCAGGAGAAATCACTGAAGGGAGCAAAAATAAGATGGGATCTGATGGTCTCAGAGAATTAAGAAAACAAGAATTCCTCCCGAGCTTTACCCAGTACTTTACTGACCTCCTGCTCCAACACATCCCTCATCGACGACGCTGGCTTAAGGCAAAAGCCTTGACACCCGCCAAAGGCTGCGCAGGCAGAGGTGTCCCTGCTCATTTGCAGGACTGGGACACAGCTTTGCAAATTTTGTAAGATGACATTTCTGCGAACCGTTGGCCTGCTGACACTCCCTCTTCTGTGAAATGGGAGTCGAGAGGCATTGTGTAACATCTGCCCTTTGATTTGCATGGAATATTCATTGCAGGCAGACTCCCACCCAGACCCAGAGGTACAGACGCACCCCTCCAGGCATAACCGGACCTACAGTGTTTGATTAAGGATTCATGTTCCAAGGCTTTTTAAGCGTGTTTTTTGGGTGGGGTTTTTTCCCCCCTCCTTTCTTTACACTAGTGCCACGCACTTCCTACGATAGAAATTAGTAGGAGAAAAAAATAATAATGGAGACAGACGAGCAGAAACATCTGTCAGCCAAATGGTCTCTCAAGACTGAAGCTCCGCTTTTCAGTCTATGAACGGCACTTTTTGTCTCCTGCCAGAGGGTGAATCTGGATGGGTGCCCAGGAGTCAAACAAGAGCTGAGCAGAGAAAGCTTCAACACAGCCAGTAATACAGGAAAAGGCGGAATTTTTGTGGAATCTTCACTCTTTC
>NW_010231428.1:0-67242 GCF_000690775.1 Eurypyga helias | reverse complement strand
CGCCCCTGAGGGCCTGTAAATAGCGTGGGAGGCTGCGACTCCACGTGTACCCCAGCTTCGGGGGAAAATGAACCCAAAACCCCCTGTGCAGAGCTGCTGCCCAACCGCTGCGGGGACCGTCCAGCCCCGGGGCCTGAGCACCGTGAGTGCTCAGTCTCTGGTCAGCAGCAGCAAACCGCCGTGTCTCCTGGAAGGGGGGAAGGACCGTGACATACCCCAGGGATTGGGGTACAGCCCAGGTTAACTGCTCTCAGGCTGGACTTGGTGCAGTTTTGCATTAAAACAGAAGTGCCAGGTTCTGAAGTGGCACTGACGCTCTCACCTAACCTTTACTAAGCTCCTTCTGGGTTTTACTACAGTAAAATTTTCAGATTTGAGGGTTTAATGCTTTTGCTAATACAGCGGTGTTGATGGACACTAACAGATACATGCCAACGTGAGGATGTCTTGTAACAGGAGAGGGAACAAACTGTCCAGGATCCACGTGCATTCATCCATGTGCATTCATACTAGACATGCCAACGTGAGGATGTCTTGTACCAGGAGAGGGAACAAGCTGTCCAGGATCCACCGGGAGATGTGCATTCATACTAAGGAAACTCTATCCATAGCAAGAGTGGTGACAGCATCTGTGAAGGCACTGATGAGGTGATGTAACACCTCGTGAACACATAAAGACAGTGGCAAATTCAAGCTTTAGAGTCAAATATATTAGGGAGCTTGTCATGTAATGGAACAAAACAGATCCTGGGAAAATCAGCACAGAACAAAAAAGGAGGGTCAGAAGAGAAATCAAGAGACTGGCATATCAAGGTGAGCGTAAACAGACCTGTCCGCTGTTCAGGTGGATCCCAAGGCAGTGTGCAGGGAGGATGACCGCCGGGAGTATATAACTCCTGGTACAGAAAGAAGAATTGTTAAGACCTGCCTCAAGTCAGGGAACATGCACTGTACATGTCACACAGTGCCTGCATTACAGTGGAGGAAAACACAACAAATTCCCAGGTCAAGACAATGCACTCTGTCTGCAGTGTCTTTGAAATGGACACTTTCTTGAGACAAAATATTTTCAACTCCAGGATGATCCTATTAAAATTAAGAAATTTAAGTTTTATTAAACACGGCGAGTTCAAACATTAACATCCTAAACCTGACAACATTTATCTTGGAACCAAATTGATTTTTATTTCTATTAGTCCCACAGTTTCAATATTCAGTACACCAGAAAGTTCTTGCATTGATTTTTCACCAGTTCTGTGACAGAAACTGTAGATCCCAGCAGCAAATAGTGTTTGGGCTTTCCGCACCAGAGAGAGCTTGGGAAGGTAGTCTGGGACAGCAGGACAAACATATTATCTTGATGTTCCTGCTAACTGATGGGTTGTTATTAACTGTTGAACTGCTTAATTAGGTTTTATAGTTAACAGCCTGTTATGATTAGAGGGGACAATGCATGTGCGTGGTGGAGCTATTGTTTCAAACCATTTGCAAATTCAGAAGAAGCATCACTCAATTCACGCTCGGGAGGCTCTCTCTGCAAGCTGAAAGGAGAGAAGCTTTCTCTCCTGCAGAAGAAAACTCACTTTAGGCATGAAGTGGGTGGGTTCCCCAAACCAACTACAACCCCCATAGGACAGCAGAACACCCTGTTTTGGCACGCAGGTCCCTGACATCCCTCCTCCTCGCCCTGCAATATCATCCACAGCACTAGGTCTGGCCTTCGTGGCATGGCAGGGATCACTGCCCAGCTGACCAGGGCTGACCGTATGGTTCCAGTAATTTCACAGGACTCTGGCACTTCGGCTTTGCTTCCATCTTCTGGGAGTTAACACTCATTTGGTTCACCTGTTTTTTAAATTACATTTTCCCTATGCATCTCGATAGCACTGCATAGTCCTTTCCTGCTATTTTAGGTTCTTTCATACTCTTTTTAGATTTCCCATGCAGAAGCTCCTTTCTGCACTTTCTCCTACTTACCTTTTCTAGTCACCAGCTGGTACTTTTCATCTCTTTCTGGAAACCACTCAGTCTCGCAATTTAGTCACACATTCACTCCGTTCCTCCTGGCCAGCTGCCACACCTTCCAAACCTACTTTGTCGTTCTCCTCTTAAAAGGCCCCTTCGCACAACCTCTGCTAGACTGTCTACCAAACCCATCCCCTCCAGAAAGACTGTAACTGATAAAAATGTCGGAAGGTACCATCAACAGCCTGTTGAACCCATCGCTGCTTTTTGTCCCCCTTGCTTCTTATTTCTTGTATTCATCATTTCTCCTCATTTTTATCCAGCCACACAATTGAGAGACTATAACTGCACTCTTGATTTTATAATTATACAAACAGTGCATAACTACACATTGTGAAAAACTCTCAAAGAAATCCTGTTGAGTGAAGATAACATCGTAGGCCGCTCGGGGGGAAATCAGGTCAAGTTACATTCTGCATAACCTTCACAAGCCTCTTTACTTTAACACAGAGATAATAGTGGGCTAAAGAATATTTCAAGCCACCTGATTCTTCCCCTCCAACTATTCAGATCTGTTGCACGAACCTTTGTCCCGTTTTTATATAAGCATAGGTCAGCAGAATCACCATCTGTACTACACAGCGAAAATAGTGCTCCATGCCCCTTCTACACCCTGTTCTAAAGCCCTCTAAGGGCATATCCTCTTCTTTGTAAGAAAATGGACTTTTATGTAAAATGCATACTGCTAAGGAGCAAGTTTCTCTTATTCACAGACTAGCCAGTAAAAGAAGAGTTCAGTTTCTTTCCAAGCTGAGTCTTGACCTTTCTTCAGGAGGAAGTTGTGAACGATAAGAGGTAGACATACACCTACTGAAAGACAATGACTCTTGCAAATTATTACACTCAGCCTAGAGAAAACAGGTGGTAATAATTTTCATTAACTACAGCTCTGTGCTAGAGCTGATCCCACAAACGCAGTGCTTAGAAGATCCCAATGCAAATTCTCGACTGCTGCCATCATTCCACTGACTTTAGTATTGATTGGTTTCAATCGTATCTCACATCTGTGAATTCCGCCTCTAAATCCTCTTGTCCAAAGTACTGAAAAACATTGAAATTGATGTAATGCTAACAATTGCCTCAATTTTGTCTCTAGTCACCAAATAATACCAGAACTACTTAATTAATATAGTCATATAATTACTTGAGGACATAAATTCCCGGCTATGTACAGAACAGAAACCATGCGTGTTTCAGCTCTGTGGGAATGGCACAGAATGGATTCCAGACAAATAAGATTTGCCAGATTGTTTGGGACACGAGGCCGATATTCCTCTCTATTTCACTTGTTGCTGTCAGTTGGCTATCAGAGACACAGATTTGTCAACAAAAAAATACATTCAGACATGAAATCATTAAGAGGTGTTTTGGCATGTTCGAAGCCTGTTTTGGCAATCCATGAAATGAGACCGAGGCATCTGGATCCGTTAGGTCCTCAGCCTGGGAGATATTACCCAATACCAAGATTACACTAGTCTGACACCTCACTTCTCTAATAGTCCTCAAGGAACCTGGCCCTTATTTTATACCTAGTCCAGTCCACCTAAATCTTTTAAGCAATGCTTTTACACTAATTACTTGAATTAGAGCAAAATCCAGCATATAAATCTAATTAATAAATATCACCAGTTGCAAGTTCCTTGCTGCAGGTTTTCCTGAAGGGTCTAGAAAAAAATTCCTTGCTAATTACATATTATTTATGAAGATGGAAGTCAACTGAAATGCTTCAGTTGCCAATCAGTACATGCAAGTTTGCTTCCAAACTGAGACAGTTTTAAAGCATTCCCTGAGAGAGGACAGGGGTTCAGTCGAGATGTCAGGCACCAACCGGTAGTGACCACACAAACTGGAGCCTTTTTGCACATGTGCAGGCCAGACAGTCATTTTTCAGACCTATAAATTAATGCTCTGGGTTCTTGACAGACATGATTAGTTGTTTTTTTTAAGGTGCTGATTTTCTTGAGAAACCTATTTTGTACTGTGCTGGCTTTAAATGAAGACTTCAGAAGGGGGTTTAAAAGGGCCTCTGAAGTAATAGTAATAATTAAGTACTGCTATTTCCACAATAAACAGGATTTACATGGTAACTCATGATTGCACGTGTGGATATGCTGCAGTCCAGAGAGAGTCAAATTCAGAGGAGTGCTGCTCTCTTGGTTTCCAGGCAAAAACATAAACTCTTTGAGACAGTGACACCTGAAACAGTTTGTCTAAAGGGCAAGAAATATGTTCTAATTCGTGTATGATATGACTAACCGCAATTAAGCACACACATCTAAGAAAGTGACTGCACAGCAAGTGCTTATTTAAGCACTTAGTGCCTCGAGATACCTGCTTTGGGGCACAAGCAGCTTGACGAGTGACAGCAGCTCTATTCAACCCGACTGGAGAGGTTTAGGAAACCCAAAAATGAGGTGCCATGTGTCAAAAATTGGCCACATGGTGCAAAGCCTAACCCAGCTGCTCAGCACAAGGGAATTCTGCGCTGAACACCAGCTTGGAAGGTAATCTCTTATCCCCAGGACAGAGAAGAAGTGGGGGTTTATGGTGTTATTGCATATACCTGGGTCGTCCTAAGAGTCTGGGAATCTGGAATTAAGTCTCTTGGAAGTACACAGGAGAAAAGAATAAAATTGCAGCCAACTGCTACTTCGCAGGGAAGAAAACACTTAATTCTGACTATGCAGCAATTGGTGCTACCTCCTGCAACATCTGTCTTGTTTCTTCCACTACATTCTAGTTTATTTCTATGAGTACAAACATCACCACTGTTTTCTCGGGCTCCGTTGCTTCTGCTTTCTTCAGAGCCAGCCTCGGTAGAAATCATCTTTCTGCTGCTGCTATAAAGGCTGCATCTGCCAGACTCTGACAGCTATAAACAGGTCAAGAGTGTGATTCAGTTCCTATAAAATGAGTAGGAGTCTTGATGCTGATGTTAACGGCGACTGGATCCAGATCCCAAAGTTCTAATTTTTCTGCTGGAAGCCTTCCAAAACCTCCCAACCGTCTGAGCTCAGGCTAAAAGAATGAAGATCGCCTCACTAACCAATGAAATACCAAGTACACATATGAATTCCTATGAAAAAAAGCCTTTTTGCCCTTTGAGTCCTTGATCCTCGTTTCCCCTACTCCTACCCCGGCTGCCAGGTCCCCTCCGTGTGCATGGCACAGCCCCTCGCACAGAAATATTCATGAACGATTAGCGGGTGTAAAACACCTCCGCTATATTTCGGTGTAGCACCCGCTGTGTACTTATTTGCACAGGTGTGAACGAGGATGCAAAGGGAGAGGCAATGGCGAGTCGGAGAACCATTCGGCACTCGTGCCGGCACGCTGCTGTGCTCCGTGCTCCAGGAACGGGCTGTCACCAGCTCTACCCTGACGGCACGTCGTGCGTATAGTGAAGAGCAGCTGCCAAAGCCACAGCATTTTCCTTCCACCCTCTTGCCAAGTGCACCTGCTGCCCAGAGCCCTCGCTCCCCTCCTGCCAGAGCCGCTTGTTGCTTTTATTCTGTTATCTCCTCTCATGCTTGAAGCGCATAATGCATTCCTTCAGCAGCAGCCGAAGGAATATTTAATCATTTTAGCTAGCGGAGGATGGACATTGGTGGTCAGTGACTTACAAGGCCCATTCCACATTTTGATTACTCCAGCTTGCCCGAGACCAGGTTCTGGTCCTGCAGACGTCTGAGGTGGATGTGGGGATGGCGTGGTCCATCTGGACCTTGTTGCAGCTCTGCAACCTCTCCTGCAACAGGCATCTACAGATTGCTGCCATTCCACATCCTTGCTGCTGCTGCTACCTCCGTGGATCTGCCGACCATTTTACATTCTCGACTTTTATCATAAGCTTTCCAAACCTGGATTTTCTCACAAAAGCAAACACTCCTTTCAATTTGAAAATACAATCCCTACAGCCATCTCTAATTGCTGCAAAGTTCAAAACCATCCATCCTCATCATGTAACAAAAGGAAAATGACACAAAAATGTAAAAACCCCACACTTAACCAATGCTAATGGCCAGCACCACAAAAACAAGCTGAACTTATGAACCATGAGCCTCGTTTGTCCTTTACTGTGAGTGATCTCGTCTTCTGTTGACAGGGATCCGTCACGTTCTCAGCATTACTTGAACTCAGGGGTGTCTGTCTACGAGTGCATAATACAAAGCCTGGCAAACAGTCTTGAAAGTACAAGTAGTCGCACTCACTGAGATCCAGTGAGCCTGCAGGGAGCAAGCTGCTTCACTCTGAGGAGCAGAAGTCTTTCATGACAGCCGCTAGCTTTTTCTTTTCTTAAAATAAAAAATAAAAAAAAAATAAAAGGCACAACTGAACCACCACTGGTGCTAAAAGGATCAG
Source organism: Eurypyga helias (assembly GCF_000690775.1). Classification (NCBI taxonomy): domain Eukaryota; kingdom Metazoa; phylum Chordata; class Aves; order Eurypygiformes; family Eurypygidae; genus Eurypyga; species Eurypyga helias. The sequence continues at coordinate 60,855 of NW_010231428.1, read as the reverse complement.
GCCCCTCTGGTGATTTCAGATGGTGCTCATTTACTCAGAAATTAATCCTCCCTCCCCTCATATTCAGAGCCACTTAACGCCAACCAACAATTATGCCATCTGATCACTAAAAATAAAATAACTTTTCTTCTTTGTCTCTGAATGTATTCCTTCAGGACCCATTTTTTTTCTGCTGTTCAGTGAGCCAGAGGGAAGGATATTATGAGTTCTGGGTGTTTAACAAACAACATGACATGCCACACTCTTGAAGAATACAAGTGCAGGTCTTCAGCTTTCACAACAATGGACCCCATTTTGGGGGTAAAATAAAAGGCATGATCTTAATTTGTTTAATCTTTTGGTTAAGTAAGAAATGCCGTCGTAGTCCCCAGAATAGCATTGAAATACAAAGCATGCTCTGTCCAGAGAATGAACAGTTATGTTTTATGAGCAGCGTCGAAAAGATGATAACCTGCATTTTAAAAGGAACAAACACTCGTGAAAGACCAGAATAAACGTTGCGTTACTCTTGGTACATATGTAACAATTAGGGGCTAGGTCTTACCACCATTATTCCCAACAATATCAATAGGATTACGGAGTAATCCTCAGAGGGTTTCAGGATCAGACAATAGCCTTCTGCTCAGTGTTCATACACCAACATATCTCCACACATCTTTCAACATCTCTAGCCAGAAAGTAAATTGGTCCTGTAGCAATTCTCCACTAAGGTGAAACAGAACAGGCTGTCGTACCTCTCCGCACAGAAAGGCGCCTTAATATCTAATGTGATTAATTGAGGGTAGATTAATGACTGAGTCAACAATAATTCCCATACGGAGTGTTTGCATAGGAGTGTGTGGGTATGCTTGCAGTAGTATACTTGCGTGCAAAAATCAAACACAAAACCTGATCACATGTTCACAGCTGGAAACGGTGTTAGGCTTTATTCAGTAAGGTATAAGGCACTATCATTTAGCTCTCCCACAGCAGGAGGAAAAATGGTGCCACAGAAGAGAACTATCACATCAGACACACTCCAGGGGTCTCTTTTACCTACATTGTTCCTCTCCCAAATGCAGCTCTTTAAATTTTAAATAGAAAAAGAACACACAGAAACATTGTGCAGTACAAAAATGTCACGGTGGAAAAAAACGTGGAAAACATTTCTCATTAAGCAAGGTAAATACCCTAAAGTTCACATGGAGCTTTGATGGTGTAGTGTGTGCCTTTAAGACGTAAAGAAACACCCACATCAAAGTGTTGTCTTAAGATGGTGGGGCTTTAGTTCAAACATAGCCAAGTTGTACAATAGATGGTGTGGTGAATGTCTACGCTATTTTTATACTGAATAAAATACGGCAAAAATACAGGCTGGACAGCACATTTCAAATTTGCTTCCATTTTTTAATTTAGAGAGGATAATAGGCTGTGGTCATATCTTTATAGTGAGTGATGCCCAAAACATCAGCTCAGCCTTATACATCTTACTTGTATTTAAAATACTGCCTGACATGTTCAGAAGGCTAAATAGGCAGAAACCTAGCAGAAGCACCAGCAGAGCACAAGAGTCTCACACATGTAAATCCGGAATAAATTCTTTTCTTCTCTGTGTATTTTTCAAGGCAGAAAACACATTCTGAGCATTCAGATTTGTATCACTAAGGAGGTGATTTCCTCTAGAAGATACTCAGTATGTTTCTCTCTCGTCTTGCCTACTTGTGTACACCCATTTACCAGTACAGTTTCACCGGGCTGGCTTTTAAATTCCGGAGCGCATAGACAACAAAGGTGCTTATCTCCATGAAGCACTTGAGTCCGCGCCTGGCTCCCTGGGGAGCACGGGAACCCCCACCACATCTCGCTGCCGGGGATGAGGAGCCCCATTTCGTGTCCCATTGCTGCATCAGTCATGGGGAGGTGGCTCTTCTACGCAGAGCCAACGAAGGTGCTTCAGAAAGCAAGCGGGACATCACCCACCTGAAGAACAAATGCTTACCACGTGCAATCCAGAAGATTGCAGTACTCAGAACAAAACCAACTCCTTCGAATATACCTCAACCCACCAATTTCAAGTGTCAACCGTTATCAGAGCTTTCTGGCACTGGCCCCATTTCAGTGGGAATAGGCTTTGGGAAACGACTTCTTTTGGCAATCCCACCTCCAGAATATTTTACTATTAGCATTAATAGCTTTTATAGGAGATGCCTAGGATTTTAACAATAGTGCCCTGAGCACTTATTTTTTGGTTTTTGTATTTCTCACCTTTAGTGGAAACTGAAATACATCTGAAAAAAAATAAACTGTTGTTCACATTGCCTAATACATTTGTTAAATATCAATAAAAGCCACTTGAAATGATAGACTGTGTAACTAAAATTAGAGATAAAAAAATGTAAAATTACCATTTATCTAAGAGAGCTAAAAAAAGTTCACAAGAGAAATATTGTCGGAGTGCAAACACAAACTGTCAGACCTATCTTCTCTGGTATCAAATTCTGAATAAAAATACATCCATTAAACAAAGGTTTAAAGATAAATTATTTAAAAATACATCAATAAAACATTAAGCAATGCTGGTTGCTAAAGAAATATCCTACAAAGCCAGGCAATCATACCTTTGGATACCTTCCTTAGCCATGATGAAATCATAGAAGAAAAAAAAAATACATAAACCACTTCATGTAGCTCACTGATGTATTATTTGATAGGGAACACTTTACTGCGAGTGTCCATTAACTGATGCTTACACTGTAACTCACGGTATATGACATCCATATGAATCTCAAATGAATTCACTACTATCCACGCTGTTTAAATGAATACTGTGTGGATTGGGGCTCTTTTTTTGAACAGATGCAATCTGTTCATGTATGATGAGCTCTATCTGAATTGAAGGGGTTGCAGTGTGCTGGGTACAAGATACAGAAACTACCGTGAGAGGTTTGATCTGGCAGAGTAGGGAGATTGGGAAGCCTATGCATGTTCTATGAAACAGGAGGGAAAAAGCAGCTGCAGAAGATGACAAAAATCAGATCTTAACAGCAATACTATGAGCAACAGGAATGCACACACAAAGAATAAGAACTATTACTGTGTATTGACAGGAGAGAGAAACAATGCACCAGAGAGCGAGAGAAAGATGCTGTTGGGAGCAAAATTTGGAACAGAAGGGAAGTGAACCGCTTTATGGTGTGTAAAGATTAGGTAGTGATCGAGGACATGTTGGGAAAACAGCCGGTGAGGTAGACTAATTGTGACCAAAGATAAAGGTAATAGAAGGCCTGAAAAAAGTGGCAGAAACGGATCCAAACTCATTTCAAAGAGAACATCATAGGTTGAGAAAGCCCAGGACAGGGATTTCTCTGGGAATGGCCCACAATTGGATGAGGGGAATAAAAAACAAACGGGTTTGCCGCACAGGAAGAACAACCTGGATTTTTTTCCCTGCAATTAGCCAAGTAGAAAGCAGAAATAGTAAATGAACAGCCAAAGAGTTAGGGCTTAGTCCCACAGAAAACCACTACTTTTTATTCAGCCAGCCTGCCAATTGAGCTAATCCTGTAACCAGCCGCGCTGGCAGTCACGATCCAACTCCATAAAATAGCACTGGAACTGCTGCTGCCGCTGCTTGTAGCTCACGCTACTCGTTCTTCACTTCATAGTATTTCTAAAACAGATTGTCTTGGGCTTTGAAGAGTTTACTCAACAGGGAGACGAGCAAAGAAGAAGGAGGAAAAGATGTTAGGTCCCACTGCTGATACGGCTCAGAAGTAGGACTGCTTTACTTAAGTTGTCTGCCAGAATTGATACTGCACTTCTTAAATCCCCCAAACGGTGTGTTCGTTATTCCCCATAAATGCTGGCTGACATACAACTAGGCTAGATAGAGCGGCTCTGCCTGCCTGGGCTTTCTCGGTCAATGCAAACACATACACACACACAAAAGACCAAACTGCAACATGAAAATGGCAGTTGTCAGGAGATAAGTCCTCGTACTGTTTTGTCCTGTGTAGGCCATGAGTGATTTCAATTTCACATCAATCTGCAATCACCAAAACCAAACATATTTTCAGCTCAGGGCAAAAGAAACACAACATACATGGGAGAGGGGTATTCCCTCTCATTAATTTTTGGAAAAAGGGACCCAAAAATACTTTCTCCTTCCTGCATGTGTCCATAAAAGCGCAATTTGTGCCAGCATTTTTAAAAATTCCTTTCTGCCTTTCTCTTTTCACATTTTCCAGCTATTCTGTTAAGGTAACTCCCTCAGAGATACATGCTAATTTTCTCTCATGACAACTCTTCTTGCCAGAACAATAAACAGAAGTTTTGAAATTGCCATAAAATAAAGCCTGTTCTAAGCCAAATTGTGTTTGATGCAGAGATCAACAGCTTGAGATCTGGAGGAGTTTGTCTGGACACCACTAGTTCAGAGTCTGAACGCCGCCCTGACATACTTTGTCTCCCTGGTTCTGAGGGTGGCAATACTGGATAACTGCCACCTAGACCCTCTGCCCTACGGACTGCCCAGATAAAATTCCCAATGAAGCGATCAGAAGAGCTCGATGCAAGGTCTACAAGACTGGGACACAGCAGCCACATCTACATTAGCAGACATCACAGCCCACAAAAAACCCAGGTCTCTAGGGTGCAACAGCCAATGCCGAGGACCTCACACGCTTTGGGGGGCATTTACTTGAAACCTGCTGGTCTCAAACCTGAATGCCCATTGGTGGCACAGGCATACGTCGAGGGCACCTTTGTGCCCGGTTTCATGTGGTTCATGGCCAAACTGCTCTGCGCCGTGGGCCGAAGCGTGGATGTGGGGCCAACTGGCGAAGCGCGCTCCTGGTCCCCACTAAAACCCTGGAGCAGAGACACCCGGGTTGAGCTGTCAGCCTTTTTGTACAATTTAGTTAAAATCGTTTCACACCACATTTTAAAAATACATGAAGTCATTGAAAAACTGAAATATAGAAGGGGGAGGGGGGAAAAAAATCAAAACTGTTCCATAGTTAATGTTACATTCAACAGTAATTACTTAACACATACAAAGCTCAATTGCATAACCTACAATTCTCCCACTTTGTGTCGGCTCCTTTGCTTCTACTTTAAATAAAAGAAATTCTTTTCATTTTGTCAAGAAAACTTTTCTCTACCTCACTACTGCATGACAAGGGAACAGATGGCAATTTAAGGGGAGAATTTATGAGAGCCACAATCTTAATGTTGCATAAAGAAAAGAAAAAGACTCGCATCAAAACCACTGACAAATGTACTTGCTAATATTAATGCACTCCCCATTCATCCAATATGCTTCCTAATTGCTTTTCTGTACATAATAATGTGGCACCTGCTGCTCAACATTGCAAGCGCATCAGGATTTCTCCAAAGTCAAACAGCTCTGCAACTGGCCCTCTCCCAGTGATAAATGTAGAGCACTGTATCACGCACAGTTCCTGTCAGTGGCATAATTAAAATTTTATACTTACAGAAAAAGATAGTAAACAATCAGTTCTTAAATGGATTCACAAGAGGAAATCTTGTTACAGCCAACTTTATAATTAGTATGCATCATGTAATGCTAATATATCCATGACAAGAAAATAGGAAAAATGTAGAAACTCAGTTGTTCTCTTTAATGCAATGTTAAACTACACAAAAAAATGAAAGCAATCAGCCTATTGTTATTTCAGTCTTCTATTTCTGCTCTTCATTTTCCATTGAAAATAGCTCGGCACATTTTGCACTGGAATGATGGTCGCTCCCCAGTGCCACATCTCTGGAATTTTCAAACAGCCACTAGGATCGGTTTCGGCTTTATGATGTTTATTCATTTTAATTTTACATTAGACAAAAAATGTAATTTATTTTTAACAGAGTTACGGCCAAAACACACACTCTTTATTAGCTGACAAAGACATCCAAAACATTTAAGTGTATTTTTCTGCCGACGTGGTTACGCATCATCCAAAATGTGACACACTAAGCAAAAAAAAAAAAAAAGCTTTCACATGAAGTGTCCTAAATTAACTCCCGAGCCTGTCAATATTAAGCAGAACTGAGATTCCATATGCTTTCTGTTTCATAGTGGTCACACTTCTAGCTATCTGATACAGAATACACATATATTTGCATAATGCATGCATACTATGCCAGATTATAATCTGAATATTTATGAAAAAAATTCAGTCTGCATATATGCAGCTAACAGATCTTTTTTGCTTACAAATACGCTGTTTACACTCATGCATGCTCAATTGTATGCGCATGCATACACTTTTGCTTAATTTTCTAATTTATTTTTTAAAACTGACAGAAAACTTTTGGAAATACAGCTATGTAAGAGTCTGCTCTCCCCCAAAAAGCCATGTGCTGTACACTTGCAAGTCTACAATCATTTAGTGCTCCAAAGTTTAAAGTAATATGCATCCCAAGGGATGTATTTTTAAGTAAATCAGTGATTTGCATTTTTAAATGCAATCTAGGTACTATATTTAAAAAAACTTTTTTTTTATTGATTGCTTCTATTACTTTAATATTTAGGAATATTTTATTTATCTTCTGAGAAACAGGGCAGGAAAATGATCCTATAAACTGTTAAAAATAAATAATAGTATTTTTAAAATATTTATATTAACACCCAAACCAGAAGCATGGGTTTGCAAAACAGTGCTTCTATCCCTTTTGAATGGAAAAAGCATGGAAATATAGTTTAGAGGAGAAATATATTTTTTACGACAAAATAAAAACCAACATTGACTTTTGTAAAAAGTAGGGAAATAATACAATCTAGGAATATGTGTTGGCAGGAAGACAATTCAAAACGCACCCGATTCACAAAGACATACTGGTAGCCTGCTTAGAATATAATAGCCAAGATCTAAATCTTCTTTATCTTCACTTGGTGTGATGATGTGCATGCCAAAAATTAAAATACCCTTCCAAATCACTGCTGCTGTGTTACAGAGAGGTAAAGGGTTGTGAGCTGCGAGGCAGTCCAAAGGTCTGCGACAGACTCGCATTTACAGTGTTCTTTTCAAACAAGAATTGTGGAAGATTATCTCCATTTAGAGCTTCAGCGTTTTTACTGAGAGCACTATTTCGTCAAAGGAATATTGCAGAACATCTTTTAAAAATGCTCAAGAATCTGAAAACATGAATAGCAATGAATCCATTTATATATAAACATACTCAGTGTCCGCCTAACTCGAGCTATCAAAAGCTTCATTCTTACAAGCAAGGAAAAAATTCTGAAGTCAGACTCCTATCACTTAGTTACAGAAGCAGCCCTATTTCAAGGGTCAGAATTACATCCTCAAAACAAGAAAAAGCAAATTTTTTTTATTCCTTTTTAATGTAAATTCCCTAGAACAAGATGGTCACAGGGTGTGAAGGAAACCCGGAGGTGACCTCCAGTATTTTTTCTGAAGGCAAATAAAACAGCTGCTTGGTTGCAGGTATTTGGGAAACTTTACTATTTCAGCCTTGAGTAATCTGGGAGAATATGGCTTGGGGAAAAAAAACCAAACCCTAAACCCCCCCAAAAAACCCAAACAAAATCCACCACCAACAGAACAATAAAAAAAACCCCACAGCTGTCGGAATTCAAATGTGGGAGCAATGTAATCTGTGACTGGGAATACCTTTTAACTGCTAAAGGATAAAACTGCTGCACATGACAGCCTCCCCCACGCTCCTGATGTCCTCATCTTGTGACAAGGCAGGGCAGGTGTCAGCACAGGCTATGGAAGGGGGCCAAATTAAATATATATATTTTTTTATATATAAAAATTTTAAAAACCCTGCCTTGACAGTTTGTTTTCTGCGCTGGGAAGAGCCATGCATGCAATTGCTCATCCCAAAACAAAACCAGGAACACTAACAAATTTTGACACTTATTTGTCTAAAAGTCCATTCAGACAGATCCGTGAACCTAGAAGAATCGTGATTCCACGCACAGAATTGTCGCCCTTCAGGACAGGGGGTGAATCCTGCGGGTTCATCCATACAGTGACAGTCAGAGCTACGGAGATTTGGACGTTTCCAGGTGGAATGAGAGCGCACGTTCGCACAACAGGTTGGAGCGGGGTAAATTCGTGCATGGTGCAGCTACACAGGCTCTCCCAACGTTCTAAAGGCGCGCATTCACGGACAGAAGTGAAAACACCCGTTATGCTCCATTACTGCCAAAGGTTTTTCAAGGGAAGCGGAGCAAGTAGGGAATGCCATTCCTATGTGGGTAACAGGGTGTGGCCCTTGGGTATTTCCCTCTGCTTTACAGGACCCCTCTCAGCAGCAAACATCAGTCTTTAGCGCAGGTTTCCTGGATTTCCAGCCAAATCCATTGCCAATTCCCCATATAGTGTGTGAAGTAGTCAGACAGCACTTGCAATTCTATTAAGCACCGTTTTAGATTAACCCAACTTCCATAACCTACATAATATAACACATAAATATTAATACATTATAGTTATTTCATCTAATTAGCTTTTCATTGTTTTAACCTAAGTGCAATCTCACATCATGTTCTTCAGTTCTCTAATACTAGATGTACTCGGCACAATATGATAAATGAAAACATGTACTAAGCTAATTAAAACATAGTTAAAAATCTGTCTTAGCAGAAGCCAAACTGAACCCCTCAGTCTCTGGCAAGGACCATTTTTTAATTCTGGTGATATGACTTCATGTCACCGAAAACTTCTTCGTATGGAAAAAGCTCCAGCTTGTACTGAACGTGGCAGGCTGCCTGCTTAGAGGACAAGCTGGTAGGAATGTAGCATCCCAGATCTCCTCCGAAGAGCAGTTCAAACTCAGGGTCCTAGTCTTGATCTTCCACGCCTACCGCAATGTGCCGGGCTGAGGCTGCAGCAAAGAACGCTTGCCCTTTCCAAATGGGACGTGTCCTCACCAACGCATCGGTGTCAGCTCTTGGGAATAAACTGAGCTTCACAATGGCTGCCGTTTTCCCTGGGGTGTGACTGTCTGTCTCATGGCACTGACCAGTTTATTTGCTTGGGCTCAGTTCTTCAGGAAGCACAGGCATGCAGCACTTGGCCCTGACTTGCACATGGTTAGTCTGCTTAGCACATGGTTAGAGGGACCCAGCTGGTGTCCCTCTCAGAATATCATATTGACCTCTATTTTCTTGTTGGAATCTATTATCAACAAATCATAATTTTCCTTTCACAGTAGAACAAAAAAGTGAAAAATTTTCAGCCCTTCTGGTTCCACATAAAAACTGAAAGTATATCCCAAGTATGTATTTCAGAAGATCTAAAATAAAGACAGCAAAAAACCCAACACCAACAATGTATTCATTAAAAAAAAAAGCCAACCACACAGGTGATTTGCAGCCCTACCTCATGATTTTTTTTAAAGTTTGTGTTTCCAACAATGCAAATGCTATCATGAGTAATAATAAAATTTTAAAGCAACAAGAGCTGTGCCTGCAAAGAGCAGGAAACCCAGATTTTTTGGCAGAGGGGCCACGGGTGTGGAACGTACTGTCACATCTTATTAGAAAAGTCACAAATCTTGCCACATTCAGGGCAATAAGACCCATCACTTCACAGTAGGTTCAAATAACTCCTGGATATGGGTAAGAAGAAATAAGAAGACCGAGTTAAAAAAAGGAAAATGAAAACAAAATAAAATAACTGAGTGACTAAGTAATCATTCTAGAGAAATAAACAATCTCTTGCACTTCTCACAGGGAGAGGAGATGCTGAAAAAACAGGAAACATTTGTTTTCATGCTTATTTAAAATGCTTCCCTGCAAATATCTTCCCACCTTAAAGAGCATTTCAGGTGTTGAAGTATCTTATGCACATACATACACTGAAGTCACTATCTAAACGTTCGGCATATACCTAAAGCACCGCTAAACACAGACATTCCTTCCAAATGAACATACTGTTGGGCATTCTTAAATACCTTCCCTTCCTGTGACCTTAGCTTATTGTGACTGCTTTCTGCTGGAACACGCGACGGACAACTGACGGGTCCTTCAACGGGACTTTGGCCATTCTACCCTTTTTTTTAGGATTTTCAAAATAAATTTTTTATTATTATTATTTAGTCCTCCCCAGAAAAAAAGCCACAGCATGCAGTGCAAATAACTCAAATTTATAAGATATATACCAGTTACATGTAGGCATTTAGAAGTTCAGTCTGCAAATGTTTTTTCATACACATTTGAGGGGGACTTCCTGTAAGAATAAAGTTCTGAGGGAAGAGGCCTTTACTTCTGATACTTTTCTGAAGTAGGAGTGAAGTTACTTAAGGTTGAACCTTTTATGTCAGCGCTCCTTGCCGAAGCAAGCAAGTCATCCTCCTGTAGGTATCATATTGATAAAATAGCTATTTGATATTTTACAATTTAATATGGACAATGATTCAGAAAAATTGTTTTTCATGTTACTGTTAAATATACTGTCTGCTATATGTCATTTTCTTCCAGCTCTGCCATTAACTCCATAACAGCTGGTGCGAACTGTACTAAATTGTAATATAATGAGCTCATATATTGCTAGCAATTACAGAGTTAAGTTGAATAAATCCTCTGAGTATCAAAACAACTCTGCTTCTATCTAGCAATAAATTAAACACCTGTCTTCATTCAAAATTGCCACGGTTTTATAAATACATATATAATACAAATAAAATATATGCATATACAACAGCAACAAAAAAAATCACAATTGAAATGACTTCTTAAGATGCTCTTGACACCCACCTCCCGTTTGTCACATGCATCACCACGACAGCTCATTTAAACGCCACTCGCACATTGCTGCCCCATGTCATATGGCAACCACAGAGTTAAAGTTAAAAATCCTAATGACCTTGCGTGATTGTTTGTTTGCTACACAGGTTTGGTCTGCAGTTCCTAGACCTTGTGATTCTAATGTCATTTTAGGATGCAATGCTACTGCTGGATGAAATTCCGGGAAGTTTTTTCTGTTAATTGTGGGTAGTGACCCTCCTCCCACGTGGTTCTTTCCGCTGCATTAGACGAAGGGTAAGAGTAGAGGTGTATCAAACAGCCAGGTCAGGCAATGGTGAGTAGCGCTGGACACCACAGCTCCGACACAGGCTGGGGACAAAAGGAGGTGTCCCTTCCAACCCAAACCGTTCCATGATTCTGTGATTTTACCTCACAGCTTAGGAGTCGGCACGAGGCTCTTAGAGCCACAGTAAGGCTGTCCCATTCGTTAACTACTGTACATGCCGCAGCAGCAGAGCCACCGTGCCCACGGGACGTACATCTCTCCCATCTCAGAGAGGGACAGGGCTCATCACAGCATTGCCTCGCTCACAGGCTGCGTGAAATCCCAATACCATTCATGAAAAAAAGAAAAGGCATTAGCCAAAAGAGCCTTGTGCTCAGGCTCCGTCAGTTGCTTACCTCCTGTGGAGCATTGTGTACAGCTCCAGGGAAAGAACCTGGGTCCACAAAAGAGCTAGCGTTTGTGACCAGATACCTTCCAGGAAAGGGCACCGTGACAAGACACCATCACTTCAATGCAACAGTGAGATAGCATAACCATAGAATCACAGAACGGTTTGGGTTGGAAGGGACCTTAAGGATCATCTAATTCCACCCCCCTGCAACGGGCAGGGACACCTCCCACCATCATTTTTTGTCATAAGCTAAGAACAACTGGGCTTGTTTAGCCTTGAGAAGAGGAGGCTGAGAGGAGACCTGATCACTGCCTACAACTACCTGAAAGGAGGTTGTGGAGAAGTGGGTGTTGGTCTCTTCTCCCTAATGACAGATGATCGGACGAGGGGGAATGGACTCAAGCTGCGCCAGGGGAGGTTTAGATTGGACGTAAGGAAGAAGTTCTTCACCGAAAGGGTTATCACACACTGGAACAGGCTGCCCAGGGAGGTGGTGGAGTCACCATCCCTGGATGTGTTTAAGAGACGGGTGGATGAGGTGCTGAGAGATATGGTTTAGTGGTGGACAGATACGGTTGGACTGGATGATCTCTAAGGGCTTTTCCAACCTAGTGATTCTATGATTCTATGAACAAAGGAAAACAGCCCTTTCTTAGCATTAGAGGTGTCATATCTGATCTTTGGGAATATAAATCAAGCTTAGAGATCCCACTCTTTTGGGATGAAATGTCCTGTTGTCCACCGCAGGCAACTCCTGCACCTCGGATGGAGGAGGATTCCTTCACATTACTACAACCCTTACGTTGCATACCTTGTCTCGCTCGGATACTTCACCAACTACAAATTCAGTTTGTGTGCCAGTAAATGGATTTACCCCGAAGGTTTTTACATCAGAAGTGATGAAGGAAAAGCATTTCTCAAAAACACAGTTCACCCGGTTCTACACCATCACCCAATGGACTTTATTCCCCCTAATGATGAGTTAAACCACAGTCCTCACATCACAAGGCAGAAAGACAACAGAGGAATTAACCAGCTTGTGCCAAAAAAGAGTGGACGAGAGACACAACGTCTGCATGACAGTGGAGAAAATATACCTCTACTGCTATTGGAATATTACTAAGTGGTTTTAAAGAGAGAGCAACAAGCTTGTTGGAGAAATACTTGGACTGCCAACACAGGTTCTCTATAGAAAGTCTTCTTCACCTTGGGACATTCATTTCAACACGGACTACACGAGAAGCAACGCTGAATTTTTACAGAACAAGAACTGCAGGATCCGGCCCCACAGGGCCCCATGTGTTTAGGGAGACATCTGCTGTAACAGAGAGCATGATGGCCAGTTGAAAGAAGCATTTGCCCCTGTGAGAAGAGTTTATGAGAGTAAGCAAAGTTACAGTGCATTTAGGGCAGAAAATAAATTTTTTGATGACTCAAAATGATACATCTGTGCATAAGTATACACATGTGCATACACTCGAATGTTAGTCTGTAAAATAAACAACAGTATTTCCTTCTGGTTTAAACCCCAAATTTCAACAGTCCTCAGTCTTACTTAACACATGGAATATTGGGTTAAACCTTTTTAAAGTGGCTACCGATTTTTCACACCTCAAATTTTAGGGACACGGCCAAAAATACTATTACTGCTCCTGATTTTTCAGGAGGGGTTAGCACTTTCAGGAAATTGGCACCTCTTCGGAGCACCCAAATTGTTTGTCCCAAGTCTGAAGTCATTGAACACGTTTGCCATTTCTGTAATTCCAGAGTTTCCAGCAATGTTTTCCAGCATCTCTGGGCCGGTGTCACCCAATCCCAGCGTACTTACAAACTCCTGAAACAAATCTCAAGCATGGCATTTGAGATCATGTTTCTTATCCATCATTATGAACTCATTAAGACTCTCTCTGAATCACTCCAGCAGCGTACCAGGCATCATCACCAAAAATTAAAGCATTTTGCCCTTTCTTTGATGGAACTTCACAACTCTGCCTCTTCCCCATCCATCTACTCGCATTTTAATGCATCACTGGCAGCCTACGTGGCTTTGATAGCTATGACAACTCCCTGACTGCAAGGCCACAGTCTCCTCTCTCAAATCCCTCCTTTAGATCCCTCTGTGCCACAACGTTTATGATTACCTAATTCCTTACATCCAGCTGAGTGGAGCCTGGCCTTTACTGCATCCACACATACAGAATATGTATTTAAAATGCAGTATGCATAAAGTAAGGGAAGGAGGGTTCATAAGAAGAAAGAATATGTTTTATTTGACCATTGGATAGTTTGAAAAAGTGGACATGTTTATTTCTTGGCTATATCAAGTCATTTGATAAAGAAAATTATTTAATCCTTCCGTGTCTCCCAGCCAGAAGGCAACTACAGTGAGAGTCCTACTGTAAAAATGCAGGGATTGCACTGAAACCCCCCTCTTAAACTGGTTAGCTGTCAGTTATGGTGCTGCCACATACAGAATCCACAGCAGGAACCCATTCTTCACATATGTAGCTAACAGAAGACCTCCACTTTGGTTTAAAAATCTAGTTGTTGCTGAAGTACTGCAGGAAAAAATATGACCACAGTCTTAACACTGTATGCAAACATGGGAGCGCATATTAAAAACATACACTGGACATTATGCGCCCACGTGTATACACACCCAGTTACACCAAAGGACACGTGGGACTATTACAGTAACGATGCTGATGAAAGAAGGTATATTACGCTGTGGGAAGAGGGCTATATGCATGTTTTATTTGCTTGAGTTACGGCGAGTTGTGACTGGCTATGACATTTGACCACACTGCAGTCTCCAATAAACATAAACCAAAGTCTATACTGCCCCTTTCAAGACGTGGTTTTCATTCATTCCATAGGACCGAGAGGTCTTCTAATGCTTCTGAAGGGTTTTAATAAATATGAGTATGTATAAAATGCTGCTGATGACTCAATTACTAAATCACTAGTAACAGCTGCGGCGCTGTGATCTCTTTTGAAATAAATTATGTCATGGTGATTACCTAAAAAGAAAGGTGCATTTCTCATATGATGTTGTATGATGCATTATAGATTAAATAGGCTGCGTACTGTGTATTTATTCTACAGCTTGCCTTTAGTGGCAGTGGGTAGAGTATATGGTCAAGATGTACGTGTGCCATTTCTATCACACCGTGTGTACCTCCGTGGGAAGGACACACGCATCCTTTTCTGATTCCTATGCTAAATTTGCTCATTTCATCAGTCAATATTTCCTTTCCTTAGGACTGATCATGGCTTTAAGAAAAACCAGGGGTTTAGTCTGTTTCATCCAGCGCATTATCATTGTAACATTAATCTTTCTGGAATGGATTTCATTTTATCTGGTTGCATTTCATGGCAATCTAAAAGTATAAAAAATGCACTTTGATTTTCTAAGGGAACATTAGCACCTCACATTAGTAAGGGGAGAAGTAAAGCTCTTGTTCTGAATAAATTCAACAGACACGGTGGCATCAGAGGGAGGGCCATTAATGTGAGCATGCCTTTATTTTTGCATTAATTGATTATTTCCACACCCCCACCCGAAAGGAGGTTCTATGCCAATAGGATAAAGGGGTGCTGCTTCAGGAAAGGAATTTCCCACTTGAAAAACGTACAATATATTTGCATTATTAGAAGTAGCAATGAGTAATTTCACTCAAAACAATGCCCCATAATTTATACGCTTTTTCATGGCAGTATTTTGGAGATGTAAGGAAGTAATAGGGCACTGACACGGTCCAATTGAATAGAATACGGAAGTCATTAAAACACACTACAGAACTCTTCTTAAAACTTAAAAAATGAAAACATACAAGGATAATTAAAGGAGAGTAGAAGAAAAAAAATCCTCCATTAAATCGGTTACTGCAGGGGTTCCTTTGACTGTGCTAAGGTCAAACGCTAAGGACTACGAACAACATAAAACAATCTTTCTAATATTATAAACATACTTTCAAACACTCCGTTAAACTTCCCAAGCACTGGCAAAAAACTTTTATCAACTTTATGTCTTAAAAACGAGACTTTTTGTGGCAGGCCTCTACAGATCAGTATAAATTCAATCCAATTTAAAGCACAGTAACGATGTGGGCAGTCTCAGACTATTACTTTCAATGGGATAGAGTCCCTAAGGATGACATAGACTTAGTCCCATTGAAAGTAATGGGGTAAGCAATCACATGCCATTACTTTCAAGGAGACTCAGTCTATACTATCCATAATAACATGGTAATATAAATCTGTACTGACTCATCAGCATGAAGAATGAAAATGTAAAAGAATGGCAAAGCGGCAAACGTGCACCCTGAGACAAAAAACAGCCCCTTGGTTTCTCTGCATCCATAACTCATCAATGTTGAAAGTTTATTACAGGAGAGCTAAAAAGGCATATGAATGCAAGGTGAGACATTAAAACCAAGATGAGGCTCCAGCACTTTATATTATTGTTAGTCTTCACTGCTCCCCACTTTTTTTTTCATACTATACAAATAGTTCTGATCCTTAAAGTCCTCAATTTGTTTATTTGTTTCCTAAATCCAACAATATGAAAAATATTGTTTATGGAGAATGTCTCTCTATAAAGCCATTTATTTTTTGTTGTTTTTTTTCTCAGTGTACAACAGACAACTACAAATAGCCTCTGCAATCTTCCACTCTGCACATCAAAGACATTAATAATATATTAAAAAGGATAGATAATTCTAAGCAGGTAGACAGTGCGATGATTGATCCATTACTGTGCAAATACCTTGGTAATGGCTTGTAAAAACTTAAGATCCACAAAACAAAGAAGTAACAAAGCTCCGCCATTAAGACAGACAGAAAGTTATGGCTAGTAAATTTTATACAGATTAATAGAAAAGACCAACTCAAATCCTCCTCTTGATCTAACAATAATGCTTGAGTTAGCAGGGCTCAGGAGTAAAAGTCATTGGTAAAAAGTAAAGCAGATCGCCCTGCCTTGTGCCTGTGAGGTAGATGTGGTGATTTATTTTGATGAGGAAGTTGCTACGCTTTTCAGAAGATCAGCCCAAAGCATTTTTACAATATTCACACAATATCTCAAGTCCCTCTGCTGACCTGTCAATATCCTTACAAAAACCAATCTTGATAAGAGCACATAGTTTGCACGTGAGCCAACCTTTTATTTTCCATTTCCTGCCACCTTCCTGGGGAGTTAAAAAATATGAATATAAATGTTTATATATACACACACACATATATGTATTAGAACATTTCTTCCCTGATGGAGCGACGGAAAAAAAGTCCTCTGGCTACTGAGCAGTAATTGAGAATATTGAATCTTTGCATTCCGTAAACTGTTTAAAGGATAAAAGCTAGAGCATAGCACAGGAACCCTAAAAGTTTGGATAAGAATCAGAGCTAGCATTACTCATTTCAGTCACATCACTGTTTTCAAGAGAATTACATTGCTGTGGTGCAGTGATCAGAGTTTCGTGGTTGTCAAGTCATAATTACCACAGAAAACTCTAATCTTGATGAATCCAGAATGGATTTTGATGTATAGGGCAGGGGGATAAACCATGTTTTGAAACTAAACTCCTGCTCCAAATTACCAAAAGATTTGTAATACAAAATTTAAAATAATGTAACAAAAATGTATACTATAAAATCATAAGTACATAAAAGCTAAAAATAAGTATTATCTGAAAGTTGGTCTATAATGGTAATTTTTGGGTTGCCTAACAGGAGCTAAATTTGGTTCAATTTTAGTTATATAAAACCTCTGAAGCTATCATAGAAGGCTTGCTGCAAGAATTGTACCCTACCTTTTTCATCCCATAATAAATTTCTCACTGTGAGGCTACTTTTTTGGTGGACTCATTGCATCCCTCTGCAAATGCCGTCTGCCCTCAAATTCTCAAATCCCTGTAGTTCAACAGGTTCTCCTACCAAAATAACTGTTGATTTCACTGCTGACACTTCACCAATTTTAGCTTGCTCTTCTAAGTTAAGAACTAGACCAGTTCTCAAAGGTGCATATTTTAAGATACATAATCATAGCAATTTCACAAGCATAATACTGTTATACTGTAAACATTTTAATACACTACCAGTTTTATCTGCTCTTTCCAATAGTATAGAAGATGCTGCCTTGTGCATTTCATAAGCCTGAAGCTTTAACCTCTTGCCACCTTTCCTTCTTATGATAATAGCCAGATTTCAGCATCACAACACTAGCTAAGAAGTATAATGAAGAATGAACTGATGGATGAAAACAATCTTGATATGACATTTCCCTTCTTGCTATATATATACACACATATATACATACACTATGCAGTCTTTACCCTTCCTCTGCCTTTTTCTTAAGTAGTAGATTCCTTCTTGTGAAAAAAAAAAAAAATCTTTAAAAGAAAAATACTGCTTTCAGAGAAAGGAAAAAGAAAACAGACTATGATTCTTAAAAAATCATTTAAACCCTTCTACTGAGAGAAAAATATTATCTAAAATATTAGACTACAAACAATTGTAACTTTGAACAAGGTCTGCTTCCTCAAATCTCTAACAGTGTGTATCTAAACGACAGGTCTTGGAAAAAATCATATTGCTCTTCGAAAAATGTTTTTGTTTGTAAACATGTATCTTCGTAAACAGTTTTTAAATTACATAAAAAAAAGCTTCGACATGCAGGATCACATTTCTAAAAAGAGCTTGTACTGAATAAAAATGTGTTTGGTACATGATGAAGAACAAAAAAAGAGTATGTATTGTATTAAAAAAATGATTGCCCTTTAAAGTGATTTAAAGTTATGTATAATTTCATAAACAATAATTAATAATGACAAAGGTAGCATAATGAAAACTGCCAAGTTCTGTTTAGAAAATATGTTATAGCGTATATATAGTACAGCACAGCTGTACTGTTCAGTTGTGTATTGCACCACGCCGTAAAATTAGATTAAGACTTTATAAGAAAAGATTGTTAAGAGCATTATAAAGTTACACAAATGATTGCACAAACACAATAAAATAAAAGCCCTCAAAACTAATTTTCCTGAAGCTCCCATACACACAGCTTTTCAAAACAAAACAGGAGGTGCACACGAGCTCCTAGGAGATACTGTTTTGATAATTTATGTTTTCAAAGCGGGCTTCCATGTTCAAGGGCTGGCTGTGATTTTAGGGTTGAATATTTCCTTGTTTTTTATCCAAAGGTGGTGTTTGATCTACACTCAGATCTATGGGCACAAATACCAGCAGGGACTGTACATCTCCTAATAGTATCTACTGTGATCCCACGGAGTAACTGATTTTACAACACCCACCAAGCTGCCCGCCCAGATATCTAAGACAGGAATGAGCCTTTAGACCTCTTTTGCACCTGCTGACAACACTCCCCCCCTTCCTACACGGTTACAACAGCTTGCATTGAAATGATACAGGTTGTAGTGCAAACCTTTTGTTGTTTTGAAAACAGAAATCCCAGTTATTTTCCCTTTTTTTTTTTTTTTGGTAGATCTGAAGTATGGTAATAAAAAATATAGGGGGTTTTTGTGGTTTGCATATTTTAAGATCAGGAAAAAATACGCAGTAAATAAATCATTCATACGTTAAGAATGATTACCAGCGTGTAAAGTGGAATGTTGAATTATCTTAGATATATTACCCACAATGCTTTTCAAGGCAGCAGCTAATTAGCAGGAGAAAGGTCATGCAAAAAATAATGTGATTAGAAGAGGTTGAAAGAAAAAAAAAAATAGCCACATATTTGGACATAGACCAAATTTCCTTTTTGCCACTGTAACTGAAAACCATTGCTTCAATATTTAATGAAATGCTTATGTTGCAGCACCTGGTCACATTGTCAGCATTGCCTAACCACTGCCTCCCCTGTGGGTCATTACTGCAGCCATCTGAAAGGGGGCAAACTGTTCATCGACTACAATAATGCCAGTCTTTAAGAATCTACAGCTACAAAACAGCAGGAGACAGAGTTACTTTGGCTCTGATCTTGGGAAAAATGGCTGGGGGCAAAACGCGGTTTCCTACCATCAGAGGCTGTACAGTTAGCAATAATTCTGTAAGTCAAAGCCCATGCACAAGACCCAGCTTGGCCGCCCCGTCCTGCTTTTCCTCCCTTTGCAGAAAGCTAGCAGCTCCTGGTGAGAGATCCTTGTCAACAGGAAAACAGTAGTTCACGCTACCCTGCTAATGATCCAATGCATCAATAGCTCAAACAATCACAACAAGCAGATGTCCTAAGTTAATATAGACTTTCCTGGGATTTTCCTTGTGAAACATGGCTTTAAAAGGCATTAGTCTTTTGTCCTCACTAGAGATCTGCTAAATCCTGGCACCAATTCCTTGGGTATGTGAACCCCAGCCTAATGGAATTTAATTACTTTAGTGGTATTAATCATCTGTACAGTAGAGCAAAGAGTATTTTATTACCACTTTTAAGGGTTATCGGCACATTTATTTCAAATGAACTGTCAAACTGCGTTACGTGTAAGGCATGCCGGGTTTGAATACCGCAGCCCAGGTGAAGAGACGCTTGCTGCCTAAAACCCTCTGACATAACGAGGATGCCTCTGCTTAACACGGGAAATGGGGATGCAGTTTATTTAAAGTGAAAAACAAACTGTCTTCGATTTTAATGATTCCTTTTTGCTCTTGTTGGTTTTTTTGTCAACTTCTAATTTCTCGCAGTTTTGCTCTGAGCTGGGAAGGCTGCTCTTTCCTGAGGAGAACAGAGACACCAGTTGGCACCAAATAACCTGTGACACTATTAGAGGATTAGTTACAGAAGAGCAATACCAGTCTTGTCCATTATCTAGCAACAAGCACTGGCTCAGTAACACAAGGTTTCTCTACTTCGCTTAAATACATAAAATCCTTTGTATTCACATCCATGAAAAAGCATATTTTCATTCAGCATAGCTCCTACGATTTCTTTGGAAAAAAGCCTACATCTTCCTAAAAAGATGCTAGTCAGACCATCAGCATCTTGCACGAAAAGATGCACCTAGTTATGATTTTAGAGCCCCAGCAACCTCAAACAAAACAGGCAATACCTTGGTGCTCGTTTCCGTTGGCTGGACATGCTGCAGCATATTTTGCATGCTGCCAAGTTGCAGTTGTACCTAAAATCTGGCAAAAATTAATACCCGTTGAAAGATTTTTTTGGATCTCTTTGGTGTGAAGTCTCTCGCTTTGTTTGGCTCCCAGACCCTCCATAGGTTTCAGACCTGTCCTACACCTGGTTAAAGCATATCGTTTTGCACTCATCGTCTCTCAGACATTTTGCACCGAGTAGCAAATGAGAGCAATTTGTGACACAAGATACTATGACATGTGGGAAAGACACATAATTAGTGTCAGAATGAATGCATTTGCTTTTTAAAGCCTATTTGTCCTAGGATTTCAAATGAATCAAGCTGCTATGTCTCTCTCTCAACAGCTTCATACTGCTGTATAATGAATTAAAAGCTAGTGTTGCTAAAATGTGCAAGCTTCAGGAATAAAATGCCTACTGTATGCATCTCAAAACCAGGGATGAGAGGATCTTAAAAGGCTCTAAACTCTAATGTAGCCTATTTTAAAGCTTTCCAAAAAACGATCCCATTTTGCTAAACAGAGAATTCTCAAATGAAATCACCCCTTTCTGTGACAGATTACTATGAATTTACACAGCTACTTTGAATCTTGTCTTTTTAAAAGGAAAATCTCACACTTAGAGCCTCTTGCCCTACAAGTAGCGTTCAGGTTTGAATGCCCAGCGCCCTGCATGCGGCGCACACATTGGCATCTCTCAGCGTCCCCTACGTGCAGGGCTCTCTAACCTCTGTCTTCGGGCCTCTCTTGAATCCTTCTTCCCTCTGCCCAGGCAAATGTTCTCATCCATCACTGTTTCCATCCCCTCCTGTCCACCACCTGACAGAGAAGAGGCACATCCAGGCGCTACCAGTGACACCCTGGTGCCAGTGTCCCACACCCAGGGACAGCTGGGACCACCCCTGAAGAAGAAGGGGCACTTTGGACTCTTTGCCCATTCTCTGTATTTATACATTGGCTGAGACTCTTTACAAGCCTGTTACCCATGAGAGGGAAGTCTGCGCCTTTAACCTGAGGCCACCCCTATTAATATCTTATCACCAAAAGGACACCCGCTTTTGACAGAGCTGACTCAGACAACGAGGACGGCTCTCCTTGTGATTACTTATCCTTTTTGGTTTCCAAACCCTGATCATGTTCTTCAGTGCCATATGGCCTGTACGCTATACCTCCTCTTCTAAAATATTGATACTCTGCCTTTCTGTATTTTAAAGGTCTTCAGTGGATTAAAAAGACAGAAATGTGACGCTCATCAGACTCCCTTCGCCATGACCCTAAAAACAAGTTAGGAAGTGGATGATAGGGACCTGAGACAGCGTTTTTTTTCAGGCACTTGTAACCTTGATTCATTCCCCTTCTACTAACTGAGGTTGGCTGTAGCAGAAAAACTACTCTTTAACAGGATGTGAGGTTCTCCTAGAATTAACATTCTGCATAAGCCCCAGTGCCTAGGCTTTGGCCTTTACTTCAGGGAGTAAGCAGAGCATCTCTGCAACCATCCTGCTGCTGCTGCCAAACGTCTACAGGGACAACTGGAGCGATGTACAGCAGGTGACAACCCTGTGAGCAACATGTGGGGGTTTTTTTCCTAATGATTTCCCACAGAAAGCCCTTTCAGAAACAGGCAGCGTGTCCCGCATCCCAGAGCCACCGAGTGTCCCCACGATTTCCCGCTGCAGCTGAGTCTTCCCCAGCTGCAAAGGTGCCGGGTATTTTTCAGCCTCAGCCAGCTGCGTGTACAGCCAGATGACCTCATCAGCTAAGAGGAAACCACAATTTTTAAATGCCACTTTATGATTAGGTAACAAAACAAACACACACTCGTTCCTGCGAGATAAATGTCTCGAACGCAGCCTGAGATACAAGGCACAGCCAGATGCCTTCGGTGACCCCGAAATAATGTCATCTTAATGTAATGCACACCTTTGGCTTTCTTGTGGTGTTTAATGCATGAAGTAGCCTCAGACACAGGTTCAGGAAGAGTTGTGATGTATCCCACGTGGTAAATACAGCACTGGACTAGGAAGTGCTTCATTTCAATATTTAGAAACATGTTGCCAGATCATGTCGTAGGTACCAAGTCGGTGTTATCATGCTGTCTGAAGCGTCCTGCGTACCGCAGCTCCAGCCCTGCTGCGGTGAGCACACAAGCACACCTCCAAGCAGTCTCAGAAGGCGTTTTCCTTATGGACAGACTGAGGAATCAGACTTCATTTTAAGATAGGAAAAGGAATACATGCTGTACTTTAAAGTGAAGATCCAATTTTAAAAATAAGGAAATGATTTATCAGTATAGTGTCCTGAAACTTGGGGTGTGTGTGTGTGTGTGTTGTGTGTGTGAAATCAAACAGTAAGCCCAGTCTTGTTCTGATTAAAGCCAAAAGGAGTCTAGTAAAAGGCAGAAGAATTGGGGCCAAGTCTTGGAGGATTTGAGACCAATTTTCTCTTACAGTATTTTCTGGAAAGAAGAAAGCCCACTTTTTCCAGGAAGAAAGGGCATGTTTCTTGCCACCTTCTTGGCATTTTTTCCTCACTCCAGTAAGACTCTGGCCATCATTTTTTTAAGCATCCATGGGGTTGCACAAGCTAAACACAGGGAATTATAACCGTGAAGTTCAAAGTACAGCTCTATTAGCTTTCAAAGGAACTGTTAAAAGCAAGCATTTGATGCGCCAGGAGTGTCAAGGCTTGCATATAAGCTGAATTTTACAAAAATGAGCACTCATGGAAGTCAATAGGATTACTTACAGTGCATAAAGTTAAACATGTGCATATATTTCAGGAAGCCTCATGCAGGTTACAAACACCCCTTAATACTGTGCATTGCTGAACTCCCTTGCAGCATTTCCAAGCTGGCACAAGTGTCCTTCCACTAAAACCTGAGAGTGTGGCCAAAGGCTGATGTTGTATAGCTCAGCCTAACCTAGGGATGCTTTTAAAAGGGAACCCACATCAGCCCAAAGCTGCCTGAAAGAAGCTGATGCAAGCACTTTGTTGGAAGTTTCTAGTGCTTCTCTTTCCAAACCACTTTCCTTCCCAGTTCAGGTTTAGGAGGGTTTGTTTTGTTTTCAGTCTTTATATGTACACAATTAGTGGTTCTTACAGGCCTCAATAATAAAATAAAACAGTGTTGGGTACTGCGGAAGATTCTCTGACTTGCAAAGCTTACCTGAATAGAGTTATTATCACTGTCTTACTGTTATTTGCCCAACACCAGAGCCGTGCCTCTCTCTGCTAGGTTACGTTCCACATGGTGATCCACATTCTCCACAAATACCTGACTCCAAAATTAAACACCTGGTTACTATTCACTGTAGTTAAGACAGGGTAGCGTTACACTTTTACAACATTGCTTTTTTGTTCTTTCCTGACTACATGCATAGAGTTGGTGTCCGTACATCGAAACATGTGGCTCTGCAAGGGAAGAGTTAGCGGGGAGCACATCACGGGCACCGCTCTGCCTTTCTGGGGCCTCTGGAAGGAGGGCAGGTCTGGGCTCCACCGCAGCATGCTACAGCAAGCATCTGTCCACTGGCTGCAGCACCCCAAGCCCACATGTGCACCCAGCTAACGCTTCAGCACTCGATATTAATAACTGTCGTCTCCAACGGCATTTGCATCGTCTGCAGCTCCCCTCAGAGAACGGGGCGGCCAGTGGGAACAGGGTTACAGTGTGGGTGTCTGTGCACAGGTAACAGGTCCATGAGGATGTGCCAAGGTAGAAACGACTTCGGGAAAGCTACTAGAAGCTGAAGCCCTGACCCATTCCCCAGATGTCTGCTACCCAGTGACCTTTCCCATCTAATACAGAAATTAGTAATCGGCCAGATCCTAGTAGTTGTGCGAGAAAACCACAGGCTAGAGAGCCAAGTGAACTCTCAGCATGCCAGGGGCTCCTCTTAGACTGAGCTGCATGACTATGCAAGTGTTACCAATAAAAAACCCAAAACAAACCCATGGCAGGGGGGTTGGAACTAGATGTTCAAGGTCCCTTCAAACCCAAACCATTCTATGATTCTATAAATATCCCCTCCCACCTCTTTCACTATAGATGTCTTGGATAAAAGAGGGAGGAGAAGGTGGAAAGGAACCCAAAGCCAAAACCGTTGCAGAGGTGAGGAATACAGCCACACAGTTCCAGTCACAGTTCTACAGGGGCAAGTGTCAGGAGGTATTAAGTATGCAATTCCCGCAGGGAACTGCAAATACCTTGCTAGCAGTCAGCCCCATTTAGAATTTGTCCCAAATTAACTATTCTTAATGAAGATATCTAAAGGATTTCTCTTTTCTACAAGAGTTTTATAGTTAATTTAATCAGAACTAACATTTTAAGAAAAAGTAGTTTTGGGAAAAACAAACAAACAACAAAAAAAACCAGTTGAAATGAAAATAAGTCCTTGTAATTTGAGGACCTGTTTCAATCTAAATTCTCAATTTTTAATTAACATGATACAAGCAATAATAAATTAAGAACACTTTGATTGTCTTCACAGAATTTTGAATGCATCTGAAGTTAAACCACATCATTTAATGTGATCTCTCAGGGCCTTCGAAATACTTGATTGGAAAGTAATTGTTTCCCATCTGCCAATTTGTAAAGAATATCTGCAGTCACACCACAGCCAATACACTGCCTGAAAATATTCAGACAAAATTTCAATAATCATCTTCTGCGTAGGACTGTTCTATTTATTTTTAACAGGTGCATTTGTTTTCTAATGCAAATCTTATCAAATACATGTCTCTACCTTGTATGAAATAGATGTTCACATGCCTGAGTTAGCTCTGCACCAGGACAGATACATAGTTTTGATGGGAAATATGGCTGGACCATGAGTAAAGAAAAAAAACAGACCCATGTGTCCACACAAGCAAGCTGGCCTTCGCTATGGGAACTGGGAAATATTTCTTAAATTGGCCACTTCAGTTGCAGGTCTCAGGGAGGGTTCCTGTGCCTGAAAGATGGTCTGGGATAGCAGCAGTTATAAAGAAAATAATGACCAGCATTTCTTTAAGGCCTTACACCCCTTGGAGAGTCTGGAGGAACTCAAAGGAATCATGAGGCACACCAAGACAACACCACCTCTCACATTTCCTACGTAGATGGAAGAGAGGGCAAGAGGTCTTGGGCACTTTGGGCAACTCCCCATGGTGAGCAACCCAAGAAGTTTCTGGTTCCTCAGAAAGAGTCGGAGGCTCAGATAAGCAATCATGGAAATAAATGCAGATAAATTATTTTTGTGAGTAAAAGGCAGTATTGAAAAAAACCCAAACCAACCAAAAAAAGATCAGTATTGGAAATCTGGTTCCCTTAGATTAACTAGATACATTGATTCCATGCCTACACCTTCAAATCTGCACAAACTTGAGCATCCACTCTGGGAATTTATGAGCATAATACAGTTATGTACCTTTAACTAACCTTAATTAGACAATTCCTCCCACGGGTAGATGACTTCATGCTGAAGAAGCGGGAGGAAGGCAGGTCTTTATTCCTCACTGAAAATACAGCTGCTGCCAATAGCATGTGTGAATACACATAGCACTTCCAACAGGTCTCATCCAATTCAAAACACATACTCAAGTGTTTCAACTTAGTTTATCATGACGAGGAACCTAAAAGCATCTGTTCTTAGTGATCTGACAAGCAATAATTTTCCATTTAGGGCTCGGGTCCGGAGTAGACTAAGTCTGGCCCAGCGCATCTCCGTCCCTGCTCTGTCACACCTCACTCCCTTCAAACCAGAGCACCGCAACCTTGGGAATCTCACTCTATACACCACCCTACAGAGAATTTTCCTTCGTGCTTTTATGCAACCCTGTAGGCAGCCAATGCACTTCATCGTACAATTAAGTGTGATTTTTTTTCCTGAAACCAAGCTAGATGCGTGAAAACGCAAATAGCTTTGAAAATTGCATTTCTGTGCAACAGATGTTATTTTTACTGTGTCCAAATACTTGGTTGAAATATAAAGCCTAATTTTCCCTCTCTCTCAAAAAAAAAAAAAAACGAACAACTTCAAACAAAAGCAGACTGTGATAATGAAAGTCCTGCAGTATGTGTCAGTAGCTTCCATTTTGGAACTGTGCAATGCACAGTGGTTTTGTCTCATGATTACCGAAGAATGAACGTCACCAATTGTTTTTATTATTATATTAAGACTCTAGTCACATACAAATTCAAATCCATGACTGAAAAACCTACAGATGGAATATGACCACCCTCGTTCTTAATCTCTTAATGACCTTTGAGTTGCACCTCTTCTCAGTAATACTATAAAGATCAACTTCTCCATCAGGCACCATTTCTTTTGGAATGTTAAAAAAAAAAAAAAATTGTTCACCTAGGAACAACCCCAGTTTTAATTTTTAAAATAAGCAAGCAAACCATGCATGAAATGAGTAGTAGACAATCATGAAACAGAGTCCTCTAAACTAAAGAAAATTCAAAACCTAGAGAATCAGGAAGTTAGTTGTCTTTAAAGAATGTAGGAAAATGGCTGTTGCCAGGCAAGTAAGAAGAAAGACCAACGGTCAATAAGTCTTATTAGAGCAAGAAAGTAATTCACCAGTAGAAGAGGTTTTTTAGTATTACTTAAAACTTTCCGAGAATAATGGAATTGCAAACACCAAGGATGTCAAGCAGGTGGTATCACAGCACGTGACACCTTTGTGGGACTCACTGCAAAGTGTAGATGTTGAACCAACCGCTGGAGCTTTTCTCCCCACCTGTAGAGGGAAGGCACACGTCGGTAAAGACGTGGGATGAACTAGGAATCGTGCAAGCAGGCACCCTCATGCTGCCAAGGGGCTCGGGCAAGGGCGAGGAGGGGGAAGATACTCCCTTTGCCACATCTCCTTCTTTCCAGGTTTGCCTGTCACTGTAGAGCTGGGAAAAGCCTGGCCAAAGTTCCTTGATGCAGATGAACACTCAAGACTTCAGATGTGAAAGTTAATTTGAAAAGACAGAAGTTGACAGTCTATACAATCAGTTATTTAGAGATCTAATTGAAATTGCTGATACAAGCAGTCTGTCACGCTGTATCAAGACACTTCACTATTAACAAAAATCAATATTAAATCAATAAGATTAAAGTTGAATATGTACTCTAGTAACAGTAACAATGCATCAGGAATTTACAAGCAACACACAATGCTTTTGCCAGCTTTCATCTCTGGAGTTTGCCGTGTGCGGAGTTCTTAAAATAACTGTTTGAAAGAAAAAAGCCTGTGTGTGTATATATAAAATAAAATGAGAATTGTGCAGCTAGTTGCGTAGTTAGCACTGTCTACAGATAATTAGCATCCTGGATGTCTCCACAGTACACGTGTTGACTATCTTCTTTCAGATACCAGCAATATCTGGGCTTTCATGTTATTTAAATGAGATAAAGGCTCAAACTGCCTCTCACGCTTACATTATGCTAAAGAAGAATGCCTCCTTTGTAAAGGCAGCTCACATCTCAAGACCTGCAGACTCTCTTTAAGTGTGTGACACGACCATAAAAGGCAACGACAAAAGTAAATAAAAAACACGGCCACCACATAAGATACTGAATTGTTTATATGTGCAAATAAAATAGTGATGTTATGCTAATTCTGTAACTTCTCATATCCGTGACATTTCTACTGTCACAAACGCTACAGTTTATAGTTCCCGTTTCCCTTCATCCTCACATTCTTTTGTATTCCACAAATTTTGTTTCTTCTGGAACACCGGGAAGCACTGCAAGACAGAGTGAGGTGCTACATTTAAAAAAACAACAATGGGTCTGGTTCAAACGTTAACACAAATGAACTGGTTTGGCTGTAAATTGAGATATTCGGAGACTTTCTTGCTATTCCCAACCTAAATAAGTTGATGCATCAGAAACCTGCACTGAAACTCAAGCCTTCAAAATACAAATTTTGAGAGAAAAGGTGATTTCTAAAGTTTCCAAAGACCAGAGAAGCATCCATCTCCCTGCCTGGAGGGAACCTAAGAGGCTGGCTCCTTTTGAGCTTGCATCGTTGTGGATACAAACACAAAAATTGTTTTCTCAGTCTGTAAGAACTTACACACTTTTCAGCAGCCTACAAAGTGTAAGGATATGAAGAACATAGCTGCGTGGTATGGAAAAGGAAACCAAGATGCGTGGCCACACCACGTGAATCACTACTATTGTTTTAGATGCTGCGTAAGCAAAATCATATGAATGAGCTCATCAGAGTCCCAGCGTTCGGGATTATTTTTTGGTTTTTTTTTCAAGTTAGTGCTACTTGTCTTCAGTTTCTACATTCACCAGCATATGACAAACCCGTGCTTGAAGGAGGGAAAGCTCAGTTTCATTCCATTATTGATCTATCAGACAAGAACTTAATCAATCTTCTTTATAAGCTATTAAAGCAGAGCAAGAGAAATGAACTCACCTGATACATTCAGCATTGATTGCTTCTTTCTAAGAACTGAATGTCAGCCTTATCTGCTACTACAGCTGTGATTCAATTTTCAGAAACAAGTTTTTCCCCTCATTAGCTCCCCAGAAATAGTGCAATTAAAAATGTGTTTTAGACAAAACAGAGAATATAATCAAAATTAAATGGACAGTACTTTCTTTTAAGTTTCATTAGTTGAGCTTCTGAGAGCACTGAGATCACAGGATCAAGTCCAGTTAAGGAAAACCTTCCCATAAAACTTAAGCTGGCTCATATGTGACCACCCCATCGCTAATTTTAGTGGAAATTTTGCATGCCAAGCAAATATGGAATCCAACAAGAATTCCACCTCACTGAAGCTATTAACATTTTTTTTTAAAACCCCACACCACACTCGGTACAAAATTGAATGCATTCAAGAGACTTTCAATATACAAATTACCATTTTACATGAATTATCAACAACAGATACATTCTGATTTACTGAACTAAACCAAAGTATTTTTTTAACAATTCAGCCTTAATTTTACATACATTTACATCCAGGAGTAGCACACATCAGGAGAGCTGTAGCTCCAATTCTTCCTTTGAAAACTCCCAACAAAACTCAGCAACTGAACCTCCTTTGCTTCTAATCCTCACCTAATCCACCTGTGAAGGGAGTTCACCTGTGAAGTTCTGCAGAACAGTAGGCGAATCATGGGAAGTGTAGTTTACTGTGCCTAATTCACAAGGGTGAAAAACCTGGTGCTAATTACAGCTGAATTACAGGATTTATCCCCCATTATCACCTCTGTTATCACCTGTTCTGTGGTGTAGCACCACAAAAGGGAGGAAGCTGAATGGGAAAGTGATTGTAGAAAACCAAAGTATTTCTATTTCATAACAAAAACTGCTGGCTTCTTTTAGCAATAAAAGATGTTGATATAATTGAATTTATTTGTAGATTCTTGACTCTACCAAACACTGTGGTAGTTGGCAGCTTTTGTGTGATTTGAGATGGAAGCAGTGATCAAAATCAGAATTGCCATTGAATAGAAATCTTGGGGTTTTTCCTTGCTTTGCAGGAGTTAGTGCATGCATAAATTAGGACTGTAAAATTATGATAGCTGAGAAATACCTGCATAAGGGTACCAACGCAACTTCACATGCATTATCTCCTACTGTTATATTACACAACTTGTTACAACTTCTTGTTTTGCTATCAGAGCAATTTTTGTGTGTGTGGCTTTCCTTTTTGTCTTTTTTTTCTCCACCTATAGCATTGAAACAATATTTACATGTTTTTTAAAAGTTCTTGAGATGCAAAAACTATCTACTTCTGTATTTAAATGCTATGCTTTCATTACTGGCCAAGAAAAAAGAGAGAGAGAGACCTCCAAGCTTAGTACTGAGGTTTTTGTAGGAAGCAACTTGAAGGTTTTCACACCTGGTCCACCATTTCTGTTCTAGCAGAATTGGGAGCTGGTGGAAAGCACCATCCTGACTGGTACAGGGACAGGGGCTTTGGTAAATGTGGGCATCACTCCCCTAAACACGAGAAATTACTCCCATGACCCCTGCAAATCTTATGGCATCCAGATAACAAAATGAACTTTCCTTTGCTAAACTGTAGAGAAGTGCCCTCATTTACTGCAAAAAATCTTTAAGATGCAAGACACTGGAACTGGAAGAAATCACAACTGCCATGTGTCAGTGAACCTTCCTGGAATCTCAGATGGAACCAAATGGAAAGATTTAGTCTTGCCAAACAGTAAAATAAAAATGTTGCTTTTGAGCTCTTTTATTTTTTTCCTTTCTACTAGAGGGAAAAAACCAGCTTTGCTATTAAGTGTGTCTATTTTCATGGGAAATCCTTCCATTTGCAATATCCGCATATCATGCTTAAATATCTCCCCTAGGAAGATATACCACTTAATAATGCTTCTGTTTATTTATTGCAAAAATCAAGAATAGCTGGAAGTCCATTATGAGAATCTTTTAGCAATTTAATTAATTTGTAATTAATTTTATTGGTATTTATGAGAGAAATCTTTAATCAGCATAATTTAGACTGAAAATTACAATATTAACTAATATTAATTAAACAACAATGTAATAATTTCAATAGTTTTAATTATTTTTAGATTAAATTACCTGCTAGTCAATTCTACACTGCTTTTGAAATTAATTAGCCACCTTAAGCGTGCTGCGTACCTGCTGATCTACCAAGGAGAGGACAGAATGTCTAAACAAGCCAGGAACAACTACTTCCAAAGGTCAGCTGAGTTGTCACAGTTTAAAAAACTGGTTTTTAAACCTAATTTTAAATAAAACCTGTTCTGTTTAAACTTGGGGGCATGCTTTCAGATAATGCAGGGCCTTGAATTTTGGCACTGGCATTCCCTTTAGTCTCCTTCCACCTCATGACTGTATCATCTCTTGTTGACAGAGCAGTTAGTGTAACCTTATTATTCGTATGGGACACCGCAGCGGAAACAGAAAACACCTATCTCGCTCTTTTGCATTAACTCTGTTCTTTTGGCAGGGCTAAATAATAAAAAAAATCGGGGTTTAAATTGCTACAGCCTCACCTCTGCTCTGTGGCCCCATTAGCAAAATATGGCAAATAAATACTGGGGTTTTTTAGTTGCCTGCTGATCTGGGACCCTTGGACAAAGAGTCAATGTGAACAAATCTTGTCACATTCACCGCTTCATTCTTAACCAACAAGATGCTTCTTATCTGTGAGGAACAGCACAGTATTTGCAGGGTATGGGTCTATATGTGCTGGCATATAGTATATACATGTGGGTTTAGAACGTTGGCCTCCTACGACATCAATATGCTTTCATCGATCTCCGGGTCACCTAGATGACGACCAGGATGAGTAAATATTTCAGTCTTACAACAACGTCCATTCATCAGTTTCTACTTCAGGCATGGAAATTTGCTGACTGAAAATCCTTTAAATGTTAGCCACAGTCTTCAAAAGCAACTAGTCACTTTGGGAATCTGAGTTCTATGTTCCTGACTTGGACCTCCTTGAGGGGATGTTCATTTCAAAGGGCGGCATCAAAAAATCTGAAGCTCAGGCCTTCCCAGGGCAAATCAGCTTGGAGATAGAGTGATTAGTCAAATCTGAGAAGGATGGTGGTTATCTTTGCTTTCTATGCTTACTTTTTTGTTTGGTTGTTTGTTATCAGGCCAGATATTAAACAGATTTCATCACGGCCATGCTGTTACAGATACAGAAAGCAGGATATAGAAACAAACAGTGCCGTGTACACAGTAAAGTGTATACCCAAAGCAATACATTATCTGGCAGGCTAACTGTCATCCTTATTTGCTTCAGAATTTCTCAATAAAATATCTCCATGACCTTAAAGAAATTATTCAGAACTACTCCAATGAATAAAGACTAGATTTTCAAATGTATTTTAGCAACTACAGTTTCTTTGGTGCTTTGGGAACTCTTACTCTGTGTTTATTTAGACCTTTAAATTCCAAAGAATCTTTTCAAAGATTCCAAAGATTTTCTATCTCTTTCTGGTGTTGCAGGATGGGCATTAGTCTTTTGAATGTCACAGCAGAGACTTACAGAAATACAGTATGCTTTATGGGAAAAAATTAAAACAAAAAGCTGACCTTTAAATAGAAACTGTCCGTGTTGCGGAGGGTCAGGTTGGCACCCACAGAGTTAAACAGACTAAGTCTACAACAAAGGAGAAAATATTAGCATTGCTATCTGTGTAAATGACATTAGTAGCAAGACTGAATTATCTTCTGAATTATTTTATTCCAATTATATTTTGATATAATTCAAGGTCTAGTGATTTTTTTAATGTTTGCAGTCCCCCAGTTTAATACCAGAAAAGCAATCAGTCATTTGCTTCTCAGACACCAAGTGGCTGGGATAGTTTTTCCATCCATTTGTAAAATATACAATCTGTATTTGCCCTTAACTATATATTAGATGACTATTCTAAGTAATTTGTAATTGTTTTTAAATTGTTGAACTTACTTTAATATATATTTGCAGTTATATAGTTGTTTAAATGTTCATGTTATAGCAGTTTGGGATTAAGAAATAGTTCATCTTTTGGTTTTTAAAAAGGATAAATAGGAAAAAAGACTAAAATGTGCTTTATTAGAGCACATCTGATTACTTTGCGTATTGAATATATATATAACATATAATAACTGGTAATATAAAAAGCTGAAAAGTGACCTGGAAAAATATCCGAAGTGATCCATTAGGAAGGCCAACACTACTTCTGTGTTGAAAGAAAATATAGGGCCCAGTTCAAGACCTAGGTTTTAAGTTCCATTTAAGTTAAGTTCCATTTTAAGTTCCATTAAGTTCCATTTTCTGAGTTCTGAAAAGTTCCTCCAAATACAAAGGCACATTTGTTTACCTAATAGTATAATTTTAAACTAACATAACTCGGTACCAAAGCAGCACAGGTATTTTGCTAAAACTAGCTTTATTTTGGTTTAGGTCCATAAGAAAGCCTATCTGCACAAAGAAATTGTTTAGCTCCATAAGAAAGCCCTTCTGCATTAACTCAGCTGCCTTGGTACAACTCTATCTATGGATGCATATTGTATTAACTGTCATTTTCATCAGCACCACTGACCATCAGGAATGCAGATGACAGCCCCGTTCCACAGAAGGGTTATAGCTGTGCAATGGTACCTCCGTTACAAAGGCTTCTTCTATCATATCCTAAGCGCAGCGTGCCTAGTCTTAGCGATATAAAATAACACCCATTTTGCTGCTGGGTTTAAA
The DNA here is from genome assembly GCF_000690775.1 of Eurypyga helias. Lineage (NCBI taxonomy): Eukaryota > Metazoa > Chordata > Aves > Eurypygiformes > Eurypygidae > Eurypyga > Eurypyga helias. The sequence continues at coordinate 27,179 of NW_010231428.1, read as the reverse complement.
ATTAAGTATGCAACAAGTCAAATACTTTCTCAGCACCAAAAGTCACTCAAATGACCTCCTTCAAATATGAGACATGGAGTATATATATACACACGCACACTGACAGATGTTCAGAAAGGTTAATGATGTCATATGAGACAACAGGGGAGTAAGAAAAGATGGGCAGTGTCACATACGTGTACTATGACGCACTGACTAATAACCATGATCAATATTCTGCTGTTAAAGCCAGTCAGTGTTAGACAGGATCTCGGGCATACACACGTGCCTGTAGATGCAATCTCTCACATTTTGTCTGCCGTGTAATTCTCACGCAGATGGGTCGTATGTGCCTTGCTTAGCCAGAACAGGACATAGTGCCTTGTCTTTGTGCTTGGACAAACTATGTTCTATTTTCTCTCTATTTTGTACATGTTTCCTTGCATTGAAATATTAGAAGGAGGAAAAAGTCATGTGATCACATGGCCCTGTGTTCTAACACCCTTGAACACTTCTGCACAGTATATGAACCCCCTCAAAATTTCATACAGCTGTATATTTCCACAATGCCTAGGAACCCTGAGCGAGAGAGAGAGTTCACTGCACAAGGCGCCTGAAATGTATAGTGAAAGGCCATCCATCAGGAGTTTAAGGTCAAGGTCAGAGATGGTATACAGGGCAGTGAGGACACAGGGAGGTGGTGTGCCTTCACTGTCACCCAGAAAGCCTGGAACAGAGACCTAGCCTAGAACAGCCTAGAAAAGCCCCATGTCAGGGCTCAGCCACCCAGACTCACTGTATTCCTGCTCCTGAGAGATTTTAGCAAACATGAAACTGGTGGTAAGACAAATCCTAAGCTCAAATATTAAACTCTAGCAAAAACTATTTCCAATTCCCCAGATCTGCACACCTACACCACCCGTTGCAGAAAGAATTTTTACTCCAAACTGAAATTAATAAGCAACATATGAACCTAGCATGCAATAAAAACTGTGAATGATTCCATTTCAGAGTCACCCTAAGTGTGTCAAAGTCATTTCTGCTCTGGTGAGACCCCACCTGGAGTGCTGCGTCCAGCTGTGGAGCCCTCAATATCAGAGGGATATTGACCCCTTGGAGCGAGTCCAGAGGAGGCCACGAAGATGCTCAGCGGGCTGGAGCACCTCTCCTATGACGAAAGGCTGCGAGAACTGGGCTTGTTCAGCCTGGAGAAGAGGAGGCTCCGAGGAGACCTCATTGCAGCTTTCCAGTATCTGAAGGGGGCCTACAAGGGTGCTGGGAGAGGACATTTTACATGAGCCTGTAGTGACAGGACAAGGGGTAACGGGTACAAATTGAAATCAGGGAGGTTTAGATTAGATATCAGGAAGAAATTCTTCCCGGAGAGGGTGGGGAGGCACTGGGACAGGTTGCCCAGAGAAGCTGTGGATGCCCCATCCCTGGATGTCTTCAAGGCCAGGCTGGATGAGGCTTGGAGCAACCTGGTCTAGTGGAAGGTGTCCCTGCCCATGGCAGGGGGTTGGAACTAGATGATCTTTGAGGTCTCTTCCAACCCAAACCATTCTATGATTCTATGATCCAGCATAACAGCCAGCCTGTCTGTGCTCCAACAGGCCCAAGTGCCCAGTGGTCCAGCCTGGTTACCTACGTGCCCTTGCTCACATCTGCAGTCCCCACAGGAACCCTGGCACCCATGAGCCACCAACTGCCTGGGGACTTGACCCTCAACTCCTTGCTGACAGCCAGCTGTGCCCCTCTGCCCCCACAGCTGCTGGACTGTGGATTCATAGTCGTTAGCACTACATCTGTGCCCTGCTGGAACATACCATGGCATTATGTACACCATAAAAACGAGGTTTGACCTCTTCTGAAAGTTTCTGACACTCAGAGATTTTATGTGTATGTGCCTCTACACAACAGCTTCCAACAGAAAGCATGCTCCTACTTTGCTAATTATCCAAAATGTCAGAAATGTTACCTCAAAATTTCTGTATCTATCAAGGCAATTGAGTAAAAAATTGCCATGTGTGTGAATACATTTTCCAACTATGCACAGCAGCTTGTTACAGATCGTTCCCAAGAGGTAGGTACACACTGTTTTACTGAAGAAGTAATGACCATTCGCTGTAGCTACTGCGTGTGCCAAGCTCTGCCTGCTTATATCCTCACGTTTGGCTGCTTCCTCTAGGCTTTAACTTGCTGACAGTTTTGAGCAATATGCGTGACCTGAGCACCCTGTTTGGTGCAGTAGCTTTCAGGTCATAAGCGTCTTTCCATGCCTGTGCATTCACTGAGAGGTGCAGTTACGGCAAACTGTATCTTACACACACAAACGAAATTACTAACAAAACTTGTTTGACCACTAAAATTGAGCAGAAATCATGTGTGAATGAGCTGGAGCTAAATCTCTCTTTTGTCTCTGGAAACAGTAGCACACAACACTCACAATAACAGGTAAAACCCAATCTGCACGCTAAACTGCTTAGCTGCGCGCCAAGAGGAGCTCAAAGGAGCCTACTCTGAAAAGCTGGCTCCAAGTGACTTGGTGTTCCCTACTGAGGGAAGCACGCTCCGGTTTCCTATCAGCCGCACCAGCTCCTGACTGGCTCTAAGGCAGACATTCTGGGTCTTCGAAGTCCAGGTACCTGAGAGACTGGATGTCTTCTCGTGTAGTAGGTATCAGAAAAGACACCTGAGCGAGCAGTCTAACACAGACAGCATGGCATTTTTTGTGAAGGCTAAACATTTTCTTCCTTATCGACGTGATGAAGCCCAAGCTTATTGACTTTCAGAAATCTTATTTATTATCCTTGGCATTTGAAAATGGAAGTGGTTTCGTGGGATCAAACATAGGTCGTTACTGTCTAATGGCCATTTGTTAGTCTATACAAACTGAATTTGGTAGTTTCAGGTCCGATTCCTAATGTATGTTTGCCATTATTATTTATCATCATCAACACACCTGCCAACACTTTTAATGGTGCTCTCAGGAGAGAAGTGAGGCGCTGAACGGACCAAAGGAGCGAGTTCTCTTGTCATCTCTGAGTGCTGGTTGCTCCAGCAAGGGCTGGGGTCCTCTCAGCTAGGACACGGGGGAAAACTGGCCTCTGGTCTGCCAAATTTCTAAGAAAAGTTGTTTAAAAACACCTTGATGTATATGGAGAAAGCGGGTAAGGCTGTAGACATGCCTGCAGAGGAAAGCCTGCCCATTTACACATAGCGTGCTCATCGTGACACACACCACTCAAGCCCCATTTTCGTAGTTACCTTGACACATATCTATAGCTCTGCAATTATTATTTTTGCGGTATCTCATGTTTTCCTTCATCTCCAGGATCTATTTACATCTATTTCTTAACACACTGAGCCTCTCACATGTATGTACTTGATCCTTACACCGATTTCAGACATAACCTTTTGCAGTATTCTAGTGTATATGTGGAGATAATGAAGTCACCCCAAAGGGCATTCCCATAAGCGGTAAGCACCTCCGAATTGATCACAATCAGTTACACTATCAATTCAAGGTAACAATTATCCTCCTTCTTTCGTTCCTTTTTCCTTATGTGCTTAAGTAGCAGAGTTGGAAGAGAAGCTGTTCCCTTGTGGTTAATAATTGATTTTCTACCAATCAGAGCTCAGGATGGGCTCAACCAGACCTATGATATTTTAAAAATTAATTACATTTTAGACAGGTCAAGGTATAGCCTCCAAGTCAGTTGACAGCCTGTGTAAAACCCAGACAAAGAGAAGAACTACACAACAAGCTGCAGTGTTCATTATTCCCACTGTTCCTATTATTGACCAATTTTGGGTAAAATCTATGGCTAGTTGTCTTTTAACATTCAGTAAGCATACATTTATCTAAAGCTTACAAGATCGCATGACACTAGGTATGATCATCTGAAGCATAACTTTATTTTAAGTACAATTTTAAAGCTAACATACTTTTTGTAAAGTAACAGTTTGGAATAGAGGGCCAGATTCCGGTAGCCCTCTCACGACTGTGTGCACAGGCATTGGGGCAGAAAGAGCCCCTGCCCGTCTAATCCTCCAGAGCTCCAAACACAGTCCTGCCTCCTTCTCTTCAAGGATGGAGAGCAGGCAGGCATCTCCTTGGATCAGATGGCTGCTCCCAGGAAGACATGGCCTTCCTTGCTTCCCAACTCAGTGTGGATATGGAGCAAGCTATCAGCTGAATACACAGAAACAATCCCAACCCTATCCAAAAGTCTGGAAGTGGAACTGCATGAATAGCCATACTTTTATTTTCTTGGTCTGTGTCTATTTGGGTAAAACTGGTATTCTTCTGAATTTACAATGTGATAGAGCTGGTAGGAAAATAAAACCCAGAAAATATCGATAGAAACATGTTAGTATAGGGATAAGAATTTTTCATGATACTCTCAAAATTAAGAATAAAATTGGAGAAGAAGTTACTGATAATTTTCTTTTAAAATGTTTAATGTGGAAAATTCATTGAAAAAATTATATTTAAAAAATCCAACCTTAAAATCTGTTGGGGTTTTAAATTTTGGCTGGCCTAAATTCTTCTCTCGGATGGAATTCCCTTGAAGTGCAGTGGGAATAGGATATACATACTAGAAGAATTGGGCAAGCAACTCATGTTTTAGTTTTCCTTTAAGGAGCAGGTACAATATACCTCTCCATAATGAGCAGGTTAATTTGCAGATGCAGCCTCAAAAGCAATGCTTTCAAACCCACTGGGCTTTCTCCCCAGCTCATTACCGCAGTTGTTGCAATATTCCCCAGATATTCATGCTACAGCTTGTTTTGAGTGTGTAACCTGCTTTGTTTGAAGTTGGTTGACAGTCCAGAAGCAGTCTGGGAAAGACACTTCCCTTATAGGAACTACAATATGACTACAGGTCAGAATGGCAAGTGAGTTGGTGACTCAGTACGTGAGTGTGCGTGTGGTGCTACATACGTCTACAAAAATATGCAAGAAGTTAAAGTGTTTGGGGCATACATATATCTGGGAGGATTAACAGCATGCTAAAAAGGAGAAATGGCTCCTTTCATTGTTACGACTAAAAATTCTCTGCTCTGTAGCCCACAGCCCCACAGTACTGGCACGTGGATTAGACATTTGTTGCTTTAATCCTGTATGTTGTCCTAGTAGAACTGTACAGGAACAGGAAAAAAATTTAGAAATATATTGTTATCACAGCAAGGGAAATGCTTGGTTAAGAAATAGAAGTATTTAGTAAAAAAAAAGGTTATTATGGGTCTGCCATTTATCAGGTTGTAAGTCTAGGCAATGCATGTGTTCTGTTTACACACAAATACATTATTGATCTCTAGCAGTTCATTCATTTGCATAAAAAAATCTGCATCGAAATATGATCTTCAGTTTGAAGCCATATGTACCATGAGCTTGACAGACTAGATGGTATTTAGAAGTGTGTGCCTTACATAAGGCAAAATGGAAAAATATTGAAGTTCTGCGTTGCAGAAAACAGAAGATTTTTAACAATGCATAGGAATATGTGCTATCTTGGTTGTATTTTACCTGTTCTCAAGGCACTACAGCTACACACTTGAAACGTATCTTCTTCCAGCAGCTCTGTAACAGCACTTCAGACATTTGTTTGGCGGCAGCCAGCCACTCTGGTTTAAATCCCATGTAGTCCCAGATTTTTGCATCAGATTCCTACCGCAATGCCTACAAGTTTCCATCGTACAGAACAAAATAATGCTGTTCCACAGACACACATGTACATAAATCTTTAAGAGAATGTTCTAACGTAAACAAACGAGGTTAAAGAGAATAGCAGTCGAGACACCCTCAAGATTTAATTATTCAAAACAATAGTTTATCATCTGTTCCTACTTGTGAGCTACATATGGGTGTACTCCAGAGCTAACAGTGGGGACGGCAAAACACAGTTGCTGCAGTTTGCTTTTGGCTTACAGGAGACCTTTGAAGTTTCTATCTGGGAGACAGCACATACATAATCAGCAGAGAGGCAGCCAGGTTTGGTTCTGCTGCACCCACTGCTGGGGTCTCCTGACTGGCTTATTTAAACTTGTTCCTTTCCCTCCTGTCTTTCATTTATCTGAAGATTCCCAAGCTTCATGTTCTGCAACTTCCTTCTTCTTCTATTGGTAGAGTTTGTTGTTTCAGGTAGATCAGCCAGCTGAAGGGGAACAGTGCAAAAAAAAATTGGAGCCCTCACTGGCTAGAGCAGCAGAAGTATGGTTATGATGCATGTAATCCCTGGCCTCTATTTGACAGCCAAAAACACACGTTAATTTTCTACAAAACAGGTCAAGGCTATGTCGCTACATAGGGTTTATGGATATACACCTAATCCCAGGATTGGAAGATGGGAAAAGATGGCATCTTCGACTTACATCATTTATTTACTTACATTGTGCTCAGTGAACACGAAATTATCCTCTTTCTCCTTCTACTGTATATTTAACTTTCCAAAATATTCTACAACTATGCTACAAAATGAGGGGTGACAGTCGGCCTGCCTTTGGAGGACGCTGACATGGAGCCCTGTGACAAGGCCTGTATCAGAGAGGGACAGCAGGGCTCTGTCTCTGGGCAACATAAATACTGCTGGGGACAGCAACCGGCAGGGACTCGCTTTAAATTGGGATGAAGAAAGTTGAAACAAAGGGGAGCTGAAATAACTGAAAAGTGCCAAGTCAGTGGGAAATCCCAGAGTGCGCAGCCTTTCTGTATTGAAGCTACTTTTGCAGACCTCTGAAAAGTCTTAGGAAAACAAACGTCCACCACAACTTGGAACAGTTGTCTTTCAGTCGCCCAACTACGCCAACAGCAGCTCATTCAAACCAGCTGAAGAAGTGAACTCCACTGGCAAAAACCACACAGATGTTTACCTGCCATGAAAGGTAAAGCTGTCATTTTGGTATATGAGAGTGGCTTACAAGAACAGATTGTATTATAGCTGGGATAAAACCTTAACTAACTCGTTCTCACTCACATCCCAGTACCTGCTAAGCTTGAGCAACTGGAGAGACTTGAGGTGAATGGGAATATACAAAGCTGAGCAGCACCTATATCCTAGTCAGAATGCCAGACTGTTTTACTTTACCCTCTGAGGAAGAGAGAGAAATACTTCTTACTCAGAGAGAAAGAAGCTGACCCACGGAAGGACCTTCCTACCCATCCCTGCAAGCTTTCTCAAGCAAATCAACAAAACCTTTATGGATACTTTACTGGTATTGATCTAGAGATCAGGTACCATAGATAATAATGCTGCCTCTGTACTGCCTCCGTGCCTAAAGCCAGGGATGTACACGTGAGAATGGCTAGTCAGAAAAAGACATAACATGTATTGACCTAGAACTACTGTAAAACTTGGACATGAAGGAAAACAATAAATCTCTGAATTCATCCCTAACTCTCATTTTAACCTGCTGTATGGCTGACTTCCCTAAATACATAGTCAAAAGGTACTGTGGTCATTCTAAGCCACAAACCAGTGATTAATTTCACACATTCAACCGGTTCATTTCCATCTAAGCCCCTGGTACTCTTTCAAATATTCGAACACTAGGATTTTTAAACAAATCCATTGCATTTCACTGGAATTTGGGCACTGATTCCCTTTAATTTCCTTGCAAGATTCCAGTCATAGTTCCTTAATATTTAAACATTTTCTGCAATTTATTAGCTCCAGAAATATTCAGATATAACAAAAAGCAGAAAAACTCCAAACTTTTAAATTACCACAGAGGACAGTGTATAAGAGCAAGCAGACAGGTTGATCTCTAGACTAGATCACAGTATAGACTTTGGAAGGATTTACAGGTCTCAGCTGCTTGTTGTGTTTGGTATAATGCACTACATTACACTTACGTGTACCATTGCCCTCTACAGGATGGAATTTTGGATTTTTGCAAGTGTTGTGATTCTTTTGCTTTCTGGTAGCAAGCTCACAAGGCAGGAGATATTTAAATGGAAAGGTGGAAGTCTGTGTCACAGAAGTTTCTAGATTCCATATCTGATAACATAGTATGTGATAGAAAAGAGCCAACCAAGAATACAGTGTAGATCAGCTGTAAAAAACGTACCCAGAATCATCATTGTAAATACAGGTGCAGAAAGCACCTAGCATCTTCACCTCCCCCTAATGTCTTTATGTAATCAGTACTTTGTACAGGACGCATCCAAAAAGCACTACTGAATATCTCGATTCTTTCAAAAATATGTTACATTTTCAAAACGTGAAAAGCATTTAAAACATATATGTACAAGAATAAACCTGCAAATACTGACCTGGTATTCTGAGTGTATAGTTCTATCATTTTATTTCACCAATATTTGCATTTACAAACCTGCAACAGCAATTCTGGATACAGAAAAATAAGATAGTTAACTTTTACATGACTTTGTGTTCATATTTTCACTTAAAATCTGACCACTGGGCTGGTAAAGGTCCACGGGGTAAACAAAGCCTGAGGTGTGGTTTTAAGGTACAAACTGACCCTGAGTGAGATCTTAGTATATCAAAAATGAGAAATTTTGGCACCAATTAAAAAAAAGGCCAAGTTCCCCTGGAATTCCCATCTGTACTTTATCTCAGATTTCAGGGTTCAGAAAGCATTTATCTCTGAACTTTAAAGTGCAGAAAAAAGAGATTTAGCAGAAACACTGAGATCATCTCAATTTCTATCTTTATCGGAATTATCACGTCTCCAGTTTCATGCCATTTTCAGTTTTCAGATTAAATCAAATGATTTCTATAAAGACAGACCAAGACACCACTGCTTCAGATTACTTGTTAAGAAGGTTCCCTTCATTTAGAGAATAAAAAGTTCGCTGTGCAAACCTCATACATATAAAAATCGAACAGCTGCACGTAGGCCTTCTAAAATTGAGTGAGATTTCCCTATCAGGGCTCTCACATGTGTCAGTGTCGTTCAGACCTCTTTTACTATTATTCATTTTGCTTTTTGTTAATTACAGAAGAGGAGAAATTCCCTTAATGGAAAGAAAACTTTTTTTAGAAAAAACATTTCAGAAAAGCATTGAAAAAGACATTAATAACAAAATGAAAGGATAAGCAGAATAGAAGTATGAAAAATTCTATATTTGTATTATACAGGCATTGTTTTCATTCTTGGCACCTTATTTTTCATGTACATAAAGAGAACACAAGCTACCGCAGGGTGAGACAAAGATCAATGCTGAATGTATTACTTGGCATTGGTCAGACTCAGTTTAATAAGAAAAGAATTGATCCATTAAGCTAAACCTAATTCTTGGCCAAAAATGGTTGAAATCTCTTCTTTATACTGCTAGCTTCATAAAGACCCATAATATTTGGAAGAAACAACTCAGAGCTGAGTTTAATAAGATTAAATGTATTGCAAATATACTTAACAAGAATCTATCAAGTTGTTAATGATTACTATTAATATCAAACAATTTTTGTATAGAATTTTTTATTAGAGTAGTTGTAAAATATAGCCATGTGAAATGCAATATAAAAAGGGGTTTAGGTAATTTGTAACAGCTACAATTGCAGAACCAAAATCTTAACCTATAAGATATAGTAATTTATTTTATCAATCCAGTTTCTCATACAAGTGCAATTCAATTTGTAAAGTATTTAAGTGCCAGTCATTAACACTGTATAGCAAAGTGCAGAAGGACAGAATCTACTATATGTGATTGTGTTATTATATGTGAAGAGGCTGCAAAATAAATTACTTTTTCTGTCAGCAAGGCTGGAGACCTATTGTTAAAATACAACTTCAGATTTCTCTGAACTACTCTACAAAGCACTGTTTCATAGCTAAGATAGCTAAAAGCAGTTGTTGGCACTGTAAGGATGCCCTACACCGTCACAGGGACATATTGACATTCATTTGCCTCTGTCACTGCTTCCTGGCAGAGTACATCCCCTTTGACGACCAGAGGTGCTCTGCATCACCACAGAGCCACCATCCCAAAGCCCTGCAAGCTCCAACCCGGCAGCGCAGCATGGCCAGGGCAAGCCATGGTGGAAAATCCCCACTCCTTGGGAGAGACACCAGCGATCACTGCTGAAACACATTGGTTTTGGGTAGCCTGCAACTATGCCTCCGTGTTCTGCCCCCTCCTTGGACAAACACAGGACCACAGGCTTAAATTTTGCCCATCAAACAGCTTTTATAACTGCTTTTAAACACGTTTTACAGACGGGATTGTCTCTTTAAACAATATACCTAGGAATGACTGCTTCACCTAGGATTTGAACAGAAGAGGACACAACTGGAACCAATTCAGCAGTGGTTACAGTCTAGTTACAGTTTTAATTAAGACGACAATGCGACAAAAATACATCCAAAATACAAAAAATCCAAACCCTGATTTCAGCGAAGAGAATGACTGAAAGAGTGGGTGAGACTGAATGGGAAACTGCACTGGAGGAAAAGGACAGAGAAGGAAATGCAAAGGACTGAAAGTCAATTATTACATGCCTGAAGGTTTTATGTGCTGACTAGCATCAGAACGCTGTGTGTTAAAATACATATTGTGGATGAAGAGGAAAATGCAAGAAAATTAATTTACGAAAAAGGCATATTTCAAGTATAAAGATATAGACAGGGAAGACAACTAGAAAAGATTAGAGCATGAAGTTGAAAGACTAACATACTGATAAAGAAAGCAAAGGGGGAAAATGAAAGGAAAAGTTCACATAAGGCGAGGAAATTGTAAATAAAGATTTTTTTTCTTTTCAAGCTCATAAAGAGCGCAAGGTCACTGAGAGAAACAGGAGCACTCCTGTGAACTGGCAAATGGCAGTTTACTAACAGGAAGGAGAGAGTACTTAAAAATGAACTATTTTATTGTCCATAAAACGAGGTTGGGACTGATGACAACATCAGACATAAATTTCCTGGGGGAGGAAGAATAAACAGCAAAGAAAATTAGTAACATGCCAGAAGAGCTCATCAAAAAATTAGAGAGTCTGAAGGTTGACATAACTCCAGGAACAGAGAGAATTAATACAGCGCTCAGAAAGGTGTGTCAGAAGAGACAGAGGACTCATTAGCAGATATATTGAAAACCCGTTTGGAATTGTGCCCTGGACTGAGCAGAGGTTAGCCATGACCACTATCTAGAAAAATACAAACCCCTGACTTCACATCTATGCCATACTCTTGAAACATTATTATTTCAGGAAACAATACAATTTAGAGTTTGCATAGCTGCAAGAGAAATTGCTAGCATGGCTCACCAAAGGGGTATCATGCCTAAAAATGCCGTCAGCACTTTTTCAAGAATTACAAATTATTTATCATAACGAAAGGTCCGACCATATAGTCTACACTCTTTAGAAAAGCTTCTGATAGATAACACATAGAAGACTAACCTACAAGGTCAAGAAGTGTGGCAACAATCAGTAAGACAACAGGATATCTTTGAAAAACTGGTACGCTAGACAGTGAAGAGAAACAAGATAAAATTCAGAAGGACTGAAGTACACTCAGACGGACCAAAAACCTGGCAAAGTAGAAGTGTAGACAAATTAATTCAGTGTAGACAAATGTATGTTAATAAAACTAGCAGCAAATAATAAGCAAAGGGGCCCTACCCTTGAAAGGCATAAAGTTCCAGTCTCTCACATTGATGTGCTCCATTAAATTCAAATTTTTGGTTTTCACAAGAAAAAGAGGTGAGAAGCAAACCCTCTAAACCTTAGAAGAATAAAGAAACGGAAGCAATTGTTTAAAAAACCCAGTGCGAACTGCAAATGATGGCAGAAGGAAGCCTCCTGAATCTTATCTGTCACTGTAATACAGAGCACTATGAGAACATGCTGGCATACTTGAGGTTCTTGGGGATTGGCCCAAACCTTGCAGAAAGGGTGGTGAGGCACTGGAACAGGTTGCCCAGAGATGTTGTGGATGCCCCATCCCTGGAAGTGTCCAAGGCCAGGCTGGATGAGGCTTGGAGCAACCTGGTCTAGTGCAAGGTGTCCCTGCCCATGGCAGGGGGGTTGGAACTAGATCATCTTTAAGGTCCCTTCCAACCCAAACCATTCTATGATTCTAAAGCAGTGGTTTTCTTCACTGAGGCCCATGCAGCCTTAGGTCAGGCTCTTGCTTACTGTAGAAAATTATGGGATTTTCAGTAGAAGAGAAAGCAGTCATACTTCTTAAAAGGAAATCGAGACATTAACTATATGTATGACTACTACTGCTGGGGTGAGGCGCCAAAAAGCATGGAACAGCTGTCCCACAGTTATTTCTCTCTAGCTTTCAACTGTAAGGGACTAAGTGTTCTTTTCCTTTGGTTGTCCCCTAAAACTACCTACTTTGTTTCTTCGGTGAGTCCTCATTAGCAAGTCTTTCTAGCAATTCTAACATAAGCACTTCCTCCTTAGGGGAATCAGAATATTCTATATAAACCAGGGCCATTGATTTATTGGCATCATATTGCAGCAATATTATTCATCGCATCAGGAAACTGATCATTGGTCACTGAAATCAGCTGCAGTAGTGCCACTGATTTAAGGGAAAGCTGGATCAGATTCAGTGGCCAAGTTACCAGGGAGAGTATTTAATTGATCTGTCTATGATACAGAAATCTCCACCAGAAATTAAAGCTAATATAGAATCTGGAAATAGATTAAAAAAAAAAAAAAGGCTTTCTAATATGCATTTCAAAGAATTGTATCTCTGATTAGCCTGTTAATTTACTGAACTTCGGCAGATGTCTGTAAAATTCCTCTCCAGACTTTTAAAACTGTGATTATCCTAGGTAGCAGCATATCATCTGCAAATTCTGTTCAAAGTTCTCTCAATTTTAAAACACAATATTGAATAACACCAGTCCTAGTCCAGCACAACTGAGGACACTATTGGTACAAGCATCAACTTCATCTCTTCAGCCACAATTCCTTGATACACTTAAACATTCCAGTAGATTAGAGAATGGATTAGATTTTTTCTTTTAAATAATACAAGTCGATTTATACAAATCACAAACTAATTGCAACAGAATACTCTTTAAAACTAGGCACATTTTTTAACTTCCAATTTTCCAGTGTAGTAACTGGTTTTAAAAAGAAGTGATATCAAATGATTAGCTGTTAGTTCCAAGCAGTGGAATGGTGTAATGATTACTACAGAAATGGGACACTGATAATTAAAATGGAAATGGATCATGAACAAAAGAAAAGGGAAAATTATTTCTTAACTTCACCAGCCATCAGAGACGGTGCCTTTTACAGAGAAGGTTGGCATGTAACTCTTCAGAAACAAATGGGTTATGTGAAAAAACACTTGCATGTTTAATCTAGACATAGTTACAGACAATCTAGAAAATAATCTCTTCAACTAAAAATTAGATTACCTAACTCCAAGCCTTGTTATATGCATTCTCTTGTACCAATGAGATGATGTGTTTTCTTCTTTACCTTCATTTTGATTTTCCTACTGTTTACTTTATACATTCCCTCCTAATCAGACACGGCTGCCATTGGCTTCAAGGCAGGATGTCGTTCAGTGCTATTAGAAGTATTACTTTGAAGAAGAAGAATGAAGATGGAGTTCATACCTATTTGGTTGTTAATGCTTACATAAAGAGGTGTGCCATAAATTGCTTTAGTAGATCAAAAATTACATATTCCCAATTAAAAAAAAAAAATACTAAAAATTATGTTCCTAGTACTCCGTTGTCCTAATTCTGTTGTTAATAGTAGGATCCCCATTGACTACAACAGATGCAGTGTTAGGCCAGCACTGAGCACATCTGAAAAATCACTCCATACAGAATAATCTCTGATCAATGAAGGTTTATTTTTTATGACTTAACAGCTTGTGAAAGGAGCACATTGAGAGCTCACTTTCTATACACAGCACATCTCACTGTGAACCAATGCAGCTTATTTATGAAATAAGCTCGTGCTCCTCACTCCTTCAGAGGTGAGGAGGCTTTTCTCCATGCTATCCAACCAGATGAGAAAGCTACCAAAACTGATATGAAAAATGGTGAGGTTTATGATGAACCTTTTAAGCAGACTGATCACCTAAGACACAGCATGGCCAGCCAACAGTCAAAGCTTTCAGTCAGCACCGAGACGGACCAAGATGAAACTGTATCGCTAGTTTCTGGGAAAGCTTTTGCATCTGGTTCCTAATTCTCAGAGTGAGATGGTTTCTTCAAAATTTAGGGGGAAAAAACAAACGGCAGTAAAAACCACCACAGAGATGTCTGATTGTAGCATTTGTGATTGCTGTCATGGCTATGATGTTTCACTTACTGCAGTTTTAAGGTACTGATTCAGTCCTAGTAGGTGGAAAACAAAGAGGAGTTCCCAAAAAACAGCCTTTATCATGCAGCCTGATTCACCAAAGTCCCTTTTGTGTTTTCAGATGAGGCTGTTAAACCATCCCAGAAAAAGTAACCGGAAATTATCATTGTGGCAGAACATATGTGCGCAGTGTATGCACAGCGTAGGTGGTGGGTAGAGGAAACTGTTAGTTAAAGGGACCAAATGACCGAAAGAGGAAAAAGAGAAATTATGGTACAGCTAATAATACGCCTGTTACACAGTGAATGCTCTTGCATTCGCCCTATTTGAAATCTGTTACATGTTATTGTCTATTTTGCTTTTTAATTTTCAGCATGGTCTCCTTCACTGGTATTCGTGTTGAACTCGGGAGTTCCTTGTTTCAAATTGTAGTGGAAACCTCATTTTGAGCAATTTAGTCGGGCAATGAAGGAGAGCTGGAGGTAGTCAGGCAGCAGAAGTTTCTGCTATACCTTAGCATGCTGTCCTGATTATAGTGCTATTATAGTTTGCTGTTCATAGAAATCAAGGAATTTATGAATCATTAAAAGGTGCAGGTGATAGAGAAGTTATTATAATAGCATTCAGAAATATTACAGGAACTATCACAAAAGCGACAGTGTTAACACCATTGACTGAATATAAATGCAGTTGTGAAATTAGGGGATAGCTGAGGATGTAGCTACCCCAAATTTTCTCCCAGCCTCAAACCAGTCACTAGTCATTTGCACGGTTTTGACAGATGGCTGCTTTTGTGCAAAACTGGATTGAAAACTGGTACAGAAAACATACCAACATTCATTAAAAATACATTCTGATTGTGAAAAGACCCTGGGCTGGAGCTTGTGAAAACACAGGCTTGTGAATATTAATAGGTCTTACACTAAATTGCTCATTTTCATCTTTTGTTCACAATCCCCCAATGTATTAAAAATACATTAGGTACCAAACCACCAGCCCAAAATTGTATTAGTGACCAATTACTCACATGCAGTGTTCATCGCGTAGAACAAGGCTTCTTATTTTATTTTTCAGTCATTCAACAAGGCTTCTGTAGAGCAACAGCAGAAGCATTTCTTTTTGTGCGTGCGAGCATTGAGTATTTAAAAGATAGGATATAAAAATTTGGGAAAATCACTACTTTATTACCTGAAGACCTGATTTCGAAAAGTCTGACTTTCTGAATTTCAAACATGTCTTCTGAACAACATGAACAACTAGTGCTTAACACACACTGCTACCACCACCAAAGGCATCTATTTTTTGTTATCGATACATTATTTTAGATGCATAACCATAAAACTAGCAAGAACCAAAATCAGACCTATTTAAGTACTATGCTTTCCCAATGTTATGCAGCCGCATTGTAAAAATACACCTCCTTTGAACAAAAGCAGTAGAAATAGAGCAAGATTCGAGAGAAAGGATGACATTTATTACATGGAAATAGAATTTGTTGTGTCTGAAAATTTGCTGACTTTTTTTTCTTGGTCTTTCATACACATATCATTTTAATTGACTGTTTAAATTTCCACTGGACTCAACAGGGCAGAACCACAGCTATTCTGCTCAGCTGCTACGGAAAGTTCTTAGCTACGGTCATTTTGCCTCACACGCCATTCCTCCCGCTCCTCATATCAGCCCCCACATTAGTCCTCTGCTTGATGTTTTTCCAACATCCTTTAAAACAAAGAGTCAAGACTCCACGCAACAGCAAAACAGATGAAGCCGTTAACTACAGCCCAATTCCCCTTTACACTCTTTGAACTAGAGAGGCCTGACAGTTCACCGAAGGGCTGCGGCAGGTCAGGTTTGAAGTCCATTAACGCAGCCGTGAGGGCTTGCTAGCACAACACCTTTCCACACCAGCTCTCACTCTAGTTAGAGCTACAGTAAAACTTCCTTTGCTTTGATGGATACTGGAATTCATCAAATTCAGCTCTCAGAATACATTTAAGACAGAAGGGAAGTAACTATCTTTACCGATCTGCACCATTTTTTCTTGACTAACGCATGGGACAAAACAGGCAAAATTCCTCAGTTCTATGCTAGCTATATTACCTTCCTCCCAGGGGCCCCTTGGGAAAGTCCTTTAGTTTCTCTGAGTCCCAGTTTATCCACCTACAGCATACTCCTTGACCAACTGTGCTGCAGAATGTGACTCCCTCTTCCAGAGGCACGGCCATTTCAATATTAAACTCACAGGTTCATAAATTTAACAAAGAGTATGAAGGACCGAGAAAAAAAAAGCATTTAAAGGACAGACATTCCTGTCTCGTGGCGTACCTCAGCATCAACAAATGCAAAACATTGGCCTATAACGAAAAGATATACAGGTTGCGTAAAAATCTCAAAGAACAGCAAGCAAACTATAGGAAAGATGGCATGGGGAAAGAGGTGTTCTCTACCTGTGAGGAGTCATTTAGTTGCTGACAAATCCCTAGTAATAGCAAGCTGTAGTTTTACTCTTCGTCCTAACAGCCAGGGTAGAGGAATTCATACATATAGGTTTTCAAAATGTTTTGTCTCAGAAATATTTATCATTGTAAGAGGCAATAGATGACATTCCATAATGCTGCCTCTTACTGTAGTTAACACTGCAGGGAAGAAATCTGTCTCTGTCCTCAAGTTCCATTATAATAAAAACAGCAATAAAAGAAAACTAACAAGTGTATATAAAGTAAATAACTATTTCTGACAAATATATATTTGTCATCATAGCCGCCAAGTGATGTAATCACTTGCTCTTCTATCACAAATGAGGACCACCACAAACCAGTAATATTAACAGTTTATTTTTATACAGCACAACACATTTGAACCTGAAAGGTCTCTGCAGGATATGGGCAAGAGGGACCACAGCCAAAACCTGTCCTACATCTACCGCAACGCACAAAAGGTAGTTGGGGACCCAGTGCAAAACAAGTGCCAAGGTCTGAGATTTCAGTCTGTCTGGGTAAACTGTTCCAGTGTTTGACTAGCCTCCCTGTGACAAATTCTCCCTAGTACCTAATCAAAACTTCCCCTGTTGCAGCTCATCTCCGTTGCCTCTTCCCCTTTCTCTGTGCACCTCTGAGAAAAGTCTGTCTCCAACTTCTCAAAAAGACACTCTCCCGTTGCATACATGAAGATGGCAATAAAGTCTCACTTTAACTTAAAATCTAATTTTTCAAGGACATTCCAAAATACCATACGAGACAAATTACTCTGTACTAAATTTATCTGTCTCTGAAGGAGAAAGTGTTGTGTCAATCCAACTGGGATTTTAACTTTTCCTAGAAACACTTCGGATAGAATTACTCATTGATAATTGATGAATTTAAATTACTTCTGACAATTAACAAAATTACAAGTGCAAAGTACTGCTTATTGGCAAATACAATGTGCCGGAGTCTGCCTGCCTTCTTCATGTAATATTCCCTGTGCTGGCTCCCCAGTGGGATTTTCACAATAAAATAAGCTGGTTTGTGCCCAAAAAGCATATGATAATGAAGCTTTCCCTTTATGTAGTTTTTATTGTGCAAGACATCTTGTTTGTGTAAATTTATATTGTGCACTTCTGGATGTATTCAACCTCGGGTCAGAATTCTTAGAGAACTGCCACAGTCACATGAACAAAAAAACCTTTGCTTAGCAATAACACGTCCCAGAACTTCAGGCAGATAGCGTGCCTGCCTGGCAAGGATGGATGCCGTACGAATAACAAAGGGTAGGAGAAGTGAAGACTCTCAACAGTCACCTGGTGAAAAGCTGAAGATCTGCAAAACCGTCAAAGAATCTGAATAACGTGCAGGATTAGGATGTACATGTAAAAAATGACAAGTCCTGTATGTTAACTCAAGTGTGAAGCATGGAAGTGTTACAGAACCAGCAAATGTTTATGTGTATATTTTTAAATGGAAAACAGAGTAGAAAAATGACACAGAAACTGCCCTTGACAGTTTCACAGGGATAGCACTTCCATGAAGAGGATCAGTTATTCTCATTGTACTGAGTGCCACAGGGCCGTCCAACAAGAGCGAGCGACGTCTTCCCTTTTTTACTTCTCAAACGCAAGGATTTGTCGTGGAGAATGCAAACATGAAGGGGCTTTTCAATTTAAGCCATTTAAATACGGTTCCTACACAACCTGAAGTTCCTGCTCTCACATTCGGTTCTCTACTCCCTTACACCCCTTGTTTTCATGCGCTGCTCTCAAAGACTAACCATCCAGGTAATGCAGTTTATCTGTTTTGCCCAGGTAACAAACATCATGCAAGAGAGAAGAATTAGGCTCCTGCTATTTAATCATTTCTTCCACCAGCTTTGTGGTTTTAACCAAGGATTGGTATTGACTGTCCCTTTGGCCTTTGAAGCTCCAGGTCACTTCACCAAATATCCAGATGTGCGCACTGGTGTCAGTAACAACATCTGTGAAGAGCCGCAGCGAAAAACAGCACAAGGCTTTTTTTGTGGAGGCTTTTCTTTCCCTGTGCAAGTCGATTTCTGCATATTTCCCTTGATAAAATGTCGTCTTTATTGCAGAATAGATACTTCTTTACCAAATCTGATGCTATACTGCTCATTGCCAAGGGAAGACAAAACCTTCTGCCCTCTACCTGATACTTTCAGTCAAAATATGTGACCGGCCTATATGGTGCAGCTGAATACCTCGACCTCAAACCCTTGTTAAATGTACTTGCATATTGCATTGCATTTAAGGCCTTTCTATAAATGGGGCTCCCAACAGCTCCAAATCTCTTAACTCAGGTGTTTTAATGAAACTAACAGTGAGGATCAAAGGTTTCTCTCATACTCTGTTCCGTTACTAAATGCATAAGGTCCGGCTGAGCTAAATGTCAGATTCTGACTTGCTTGATTTAGCCTTGCTATTTAGTAGTAATTATGGACAGGAGTCTCATTTAGGTGTATTGATCCAGTCTTTAACATGAGGAATAAATTCAGCCGCTGAGCTCTGGAAAACACTGGATGAATTCTCAATTCATGAATCTCTACAAAGAACAAAGAAGCAGCAACACGTTTGCCGTGGCACCGATTCTTACGCGCGTATGTCCGCAGTTAAACATCCTTGAAAGGCTTTTCCTCCGGGAGAAGCCGCATCAGGAACAACAAAAAACCAGTGGCCCACCACTGAGCCACGTTTGTGGAAGGTGCCAATGCTGCCTTCATGGAAGACAGTATCCCAATTCAGGAAAGCATTTAATCATATGTTTCGGTCCATCAGAATTCATGAGAGTCCTTAAGTATGTGCTTATTTTTAAAAGACGCTTAAGTGCCATTGATTTCAAGTACATGTTTAAGTGCTGTCCTCAATATAAATGATTTCTGAAACCAGGGTTGATGGGAGTTTTATCACTGATTTTAATAAGAGCAGAAGAGGAACTAAAGAATTTTAAGAATCCCAAATGCTTATGCAAATTGAATGTCTACATGACAATAAGGAAAGTATAATCATATAGTGTTGCTTATTTATATTTCAGCTACCTAAATAAACAAATTCTGAAATTAATGAAAAATCCTAAGCTCCTTACACTAACAAAAGACATTTATCAGTGAAGGGATAAGAACTCTATCTCTATATCACCCTACATTTTTACCTTTACGCGGATTTTCTTGTCTTAGAGGTTTGTGGCGGTTTTTAAGACTAACAATGCAATATTCTGGTTAAATATACTTATTTTATAAGTTATAAAAAAATCCATAATATAATTCTATGAGAGTTACCATAATAGACTGTAACAGCTGCTATGGTCTATTGTGTAAATAAGTAATTACAGAATTTACAGACTATCATGTAAATATGTAATTATGGACTTTTTAAAATGTGCATTATTTCCTCGATAGTCTATCGTTTAAATATGTAATTATGGACTTTAAAACATGTATTATTTGCTCAGACTGCAACAGCTCCTTGGGACAGAGCTGTTCTGGCCTATTGGGTAAACATGTAATTACGGAAATTTTAAAAATATGTATTATTTCTTTGCTAGTGCTGCTGTCGCTATATCATGACAGCCATTTTTGAATGGAGACCATATAGTCAATATTCCGTCAAGTTCTCATAGGTCACTTCAAGTACCTCTCTGCATGGCTGCGGTGCCACAGAGCGAGGCCTTTGCTTTGCTAGGTATCTTACCACAGGGTCGTCAAGTGGAAATCAAACGGACTCTACAAATATTCCATTCATCGGACTTTTCCACCGAGATTCACAAATGCAGTCAAAAGAAAACCCTCCTGTCATTTCTTTCACAACGTTAGTAAAGTGGAGTATATTTCACTGTAGCTGGGGGTTGGTGTTGGATAGAACATTCCCTGGAGATTTTTCAGTCGCGAACCTAGTGCAATGCAACCCGTGAGGGGGTTATCTCCTCATGGCCTCTCCGAAACCAAGGACCGAGGTAGACACGCTCACAGAAAACACGCTGTCCTGCCACTTGCGTTCTGATTTCTGTGCATCTTAAGTAGGAGGTATGTCGGGGCAGCCAGTTCTGTATTTTATTAAGTGTGGTATTTTTGCAGTGTACAAAACTATGAATTCCAGAAATGCTTCCGATGACAAGAGAATATTCTTCAAAGTGGTGGAAAAAGAATTATTAAGGGTGTTTCACTCATCCAAGATGGAACTTCAAAGACGTTATTAGTCTGAAAAAAGGGTAATTACCATTACCATTAAATATTTATGTTTTTAAACTACCCATAGGCCCCAGTCAGAGAACAAATGCTAGGTGCTCTGCAAACATTTATGAATATCCCAACCTCAAAGACTTCACAATTTAGGAAATATTATCAAATATATTATACTTTATAGAATGCTTTTTAGAAGCAAAATGAATGTGTTCTTAGGCCAAATGTATGCACTGAGTCTATGATCTGCTGTGTCTGCATCTATAGATTAATAATTCTAACATTTAGGCACAATATTCTTAATAGACCATAGCAAAAAGCAGAAACAGAGTAACATATACTTGTAAATATATGGGTCAGTTACGTAGTGCGGGCGTGTTGCACTTCAAACAATCCTATCCTTACACTGGAAATAGAAGTGGTATTGTCATTTACCTCAAATTATCTCCTCAACTTGAAAAGGAGAGGGAAGATAAAACTCATAAAAGAAAATATATTTTACAGATAAGGTATATTGTCATATTAATATATATGTATTATTCATTTTACTAATGCTACTTTGTCCATATCCCACAGGCCTACGTAATAATAAAGTAGAAAACACTACATTGGGATATTTAAGCAGGAGAACTGATAAAGCCAACATAATTTCCATCCTACTGAGAGATGGTAGGGCCATGGCTGGAGTGAGACTGATTCCAGCTGTCAGCTCAATCCTTCGGGATGGGTCTGGACTAACTGGAGGGAGTCAGGAGCTTGACCTCTGAGGTACAGGGGAAGAAACTGGTACTGCTTAGTCCTGAGAGGAGATGACTGGCAGGGACACAGTAATGTTCTTCAGATACATGGAAAGACATAGGAGTGTACAGACTCCTCTTGATGTCCAATTAAATAGGACAAGAGGTAATGGGATTCAATATGGCAAAGGAGAATTAACTCAATGGATTGCTCAGGTAGACTACAGGATCTTTGTTGCAGAAGGTTTTTAAGAATGGACCAAACCAACTTTCACCAAAAAATGGCACAGCTATCCTGCCTTTGAGAAAGGAACATGGCCTCTTAAGATCCTTTCCTGTCTCATTTCTATAAGGCTTTATGCTCCAGAACTAACCACGAGCCCAGAACTGTAGGCTCAGTTTTATGCCTAAAAAGCTGATGAAAACCACTGAAGCTTTAAACAACAAAGAACTCAAAAATATGCTGAATAATATGCACCTTTGATACAGACTAAATAAGAGTACCCTAGATATTTCAAGACCACATTTAATTTTAGTTCCCCGAATGAGAATGTACAATAATACTACCTGTGCAAAGATAACCTTGAAGAAAACTTCACACTGATGAGTCATTAGGTGTTCACAATTAACGCTTTCATTATATGCAACATTTGTATGGCTAATTATTTGCCAGGGCTCTGACTGCACCAACAGGCTCTGCCACCTCCACCGTCCCCTACCCAGGGGTCTGGATGCCCACACTCAAGGCCAGCTCCAACAAGGGGCCAGATTTCACCAGATTGTTCTAAACTGTGAGAAAGGAAGGTGTGAGAAGACACTTTGTTACCTCCCTACATGTATCAGTAACATGTATGTTATTTTCAACTTTAAAAAGATGGCATTGCTGATTTTTGAAAGGTGGAAAAAACTTTCATCCAAACGTACTGTTCATTTAGCAAGTGAAAGAAGTGGGCAAGAAAATGTATAGGAGACAAAAGCTACAGCCTACACAAGTGACAAACGTAGACCCTGTTAAAATGAGAAACAACACATCTGGGACCCAGGAGCTTTGGAATCTCCAGCCACAAAGAGGATTTTTCAGCTCTTTGTGATGAGTTCCACTGATGATTATGGATTTTCTGTAATAATTACCCTGCTTTTCTGAAGTAGTTGGACATTTTTCTCTCTGGGCCATGGTACTTCACCACCTGTGTGAAGCAGGTGAGTTTTAGGAACTTGTAGGAAGAGCTGTATGCTACTCACTGTAGGCTTGGAACGGAACGATGGGATTTCCTTCCAGAACCTGAGAATCTGCTCTACTCCTTGCTCTTTTGAGCTGTTTATTCTGGAGCTCAGCCTGCATTTGCAAGGTCATGCCGGATACTACTCGTCACACTATGTTGCTTATGCGTGAAATCCTCATTTTGTGCAAAGCTCACAAATATATATTCATGTCATAGTATCTTAATGTCCAGGGATAGTTTGAGCATGCCAAAGTGAGGGTGGCTGCCACACATGCTCTGCATTATTGTGGCAAAACAAGGCAAAGCGGAAAGTCGTCAGTTTGACACTGGCAATCTTATGGGAAGGTTGACATAGCTGCAGTTGTGGAACAAGGTGGCTGGTAAAATAAGATCTTGCCTTCTGCGTCTGCAATTAGTTATGTGCGAAGTAGACATGCCAACATGGGAAACAGTGTCCATTTTGTAACAGGAATTATTATTGTGAAGCCATTTTCAAGGTGGGATTATGGGCACTAAACCGCCGGGACTGACTGTGCTGCCCATGCGTTAAATCCTCATTTTGTGCAGACTTAATGAAAAAGATATAGTTTCTTGTAATGTGTTCTGTTTTGTCAGTCGCTCCTACACAGCAGTATAGGGATGCTTTCTTTGTGCTTAATACATGCAGTGATAATTTTTCCACATGCTCTTTCTGTAAATGTTCCACCACAAAACATTCTGTTAAACTGGAATTAAGGTTGCAAATATGCATTAATAAGTTACAGTAAATTCTGTACTAAATGACTGCCCATACAACCTCACTGACATCGATAGAGAAAAAGCTACTGAAGAACATGACGAGCTGGATTCTTATCCCAGAAATGCTTCTCTATCTCCACATGACAGAGAAACAAATCCGCTGCTGAAGTTTATAAGAAAGACATGCTGGAGCGGAGCATCAGGAACGCAAGATTCAACTCACACTTTGCAAACGTAAGGGACAGGATTCCTAAAGCACTCATCAGTGACCCGAATCTGTTCTCACTGAAGTAAATGGCATTTTTACCACTATTATTGACAGTAGAACTAATCAGCACTTTTGGAAATCCTACCCTGTGTGATTCTAATTAAACAAAATAATTTAGGTTTCCTTTGTGGCCTCAGCTAACCTCTTTGTAAAGTCCTATCAGTCTTTCACCCACAGTTACATCACAGGATGAGCCGCACATGTTCTGTAACATAAAACATCTCCTACTGGCAAAATCTCTGCTAATTCCTTGAGGAACCAAAGTCAGTATTGTTTTTCTTCTTAGCCTTGACAGATCTGTCCATTCTTGTGGCTGAAATGAAAATATTTCTTTCCTTTCAGTTTTATGAGATCCTATTTTATTGTTAACTTCTTAGGAGATAAAACAGTATCAGAGAGCAAGCAAATCAGACAATAATTAACAGAAAAATAAAAAAACAGTAATTAATAAGGATACCTTCCAAAGAGTCTCTGAATGATAATAGAAAAATTCACAATGGTGTTCTGAAGCTTGGTTTACTCCTACCTGTAATTTGCCTTGAGCTCTTAGCATAAAAGGTGCTCAGAATTGAAAAATAACATTATTAGCATAAAAATGAGGTATGTTCTACCTATTTTGTGTATTAATTTAGCAGAATATATTATTACACAACTTTATACTGTAAGCACAAGGTCACACAGGATATGACTTGTCACACTGTGTTGCCTATGCATGAAATCCTCATTTTGTGCAGAGCTCCAAAATATATATTCATGTCAGAATATCTTACTGTCCAGCGACAGCCTGAGAGTTTGATTCTATTACATACTGGGGAAACAGACTCCGCGTCATTTGAGAGGTCTCTTCTCTCAATACCCGAATGAACTCTCATTAATCAAAAAACTACAAACACTCACCAAAAGGGAAAGGGCCCCTTTAATGGTCTCTTCAGTCTGCGACAAATTATATCCATACAAACAGCATTTTTTTACCATTTCTGTGGGACTACCCCAATCAAACAGGCAAAATATGGCATTGATTTTATGAAGTTAGTGACCAGAAAGGAGAACCTGAGTTTATAAATACAGTGGATGAAAGAAATTGTTTTCTAGGGATGGAGTTTCACTGGCACCCCCAGTGCTGCATTAACGGCACGGATCTCAAGACAACGCTGGAGATAACACGACCTTCCCCAAACTTCCAACCAGCCCGGGGAATCATACATTACAAGATCAAGTTTTGCTTACACTGAACATACCGATGTTTGTATTTTGATAAGCACCAGTTCCTACCTAACTCTGTTAACTGCCTACCCATCAACTCATTGTTTTGCCCAGCTTTAAATATTTTTCTCCTCTAAGCACATCCTTAGGGAAGAACAGAAAACAACAAAATTCTTTGAATATTAAATCTCAGGGAAACCTTTTTTTTTTACCAGACATAAAATTGAGATTATTGAGATTATTTTAAGTAGCTTGAAGTGGGACAGCTTGCTCAACAACATCCTGAAATGTAAGGGAATGGCAGTTTGCATTCAGAAATGTTACCTTGGTCTTCCATAAAAGAGCAGAAAGCCGTAGCAGTTCAGAGATGGGAGCAGATAACCAGGGTGGCCTCCAGACCAGAACAGCAGGTTTGACATGAGATTCAGGGAAATAGCCAGAGCAGCAATTAACAGCTAACAGGCCACTTAAATTGAGAGCTTTGCTTGAGAAAACAGCCTCAGACCTTCAGAGATTTTAGGAACTGACAGTTCAAGCAGGAAGTGGCAAAAAATCGAAGTGTATGGGGAATTTCCTCAACGGGCCTTTTTCCCCAGAATGTACAAACGCAGAAATGCCTGGCCTAAATGGAGATGTAGGGGAACGTGGCTGCAGAGAGGAGGGAATCAGGAAAGGAAAGGAAACAAGAGGGTTTGAGCAATGACCTTCTGAGAAATGAAAACGATTTTCTTCACTGAAAATTTGTCTCACGCAACTTGGCCGCCACGACGCCTAGTAACGCCAGGTTTGCAGGCGGCCACGGGTGCTGTGCAGCAGCGCTCTCTCGCAGGCCATTCCGACACCCCCGTAGTGCACAGTGTGCTCCCCCAGCTCCAGCAAAGAGACAGTCAGCGGGGAGCCTTGTGCAAACACACCTAGCAGCGGCACCGATACACACCTCTGCATTCCTGTTTTCCTCCTTGTTTCAGTGCACCACCACCACCCAGAACCATAGGATTGTTCAGGTTGGAAAAGACCTTTAAGAGTATCAAATCCAGCCGTTAACCCAGCACTGCCCAGCCCACCACCAAACCGTGTCCCTAAACACCACGTCCACACATCTCTTAAATCCCTCCCGGGATGGTGACTCCACCAACTCCCTGGGCAGCCCATTGCAATGCCTGACAGCCCTTTTAGTGAAGCATTTGTCCCTAATATCCAATCTAAACCTCCCCTGGCTCAACTTGAGGCCATTTCCTCTCATCCTGTCTCTTGTTATTTGGGACACCAACCCCCACCTCTCCACACCCTGCTTTGAGGGAGTTGTGGGGAGTGATAAGGTCTCCCCTGAGCCTCCTCTTCTCCAACATCAACCACCTTGCCATGAACACTGGCTTCTCAACATCACAGCCACAAACGATCATAAAACCGTCTGCCTTGGGTTTTACCCCAACACCCTTTTCGTTTACAGCACCTCGCAGCTCTACAACGTCAAGCATTTTTCTTTCATTCGTGAATTTGACCTCCACAAACTTCTTGGGTCAAGCAGTTCAAAGAGAAACAATCCCGCTTAGCTCAAGGCACTCTTCGGGACATGTGGGAGCACAGCCCAGAAATACACGTACGTTCGGGACCGTGCAGGAAAAAGCCTGGAACAAGCCAACTCCTTCCCCAGCCCCTCCATCCTACTAGCACAGTAGCCAGTTGCTGGTCCTTGCTCCCAGCCTCTTTCCCCCCAGCCGCCGCCCCGACAAAACAGCCTGCAAAACCCTGGAAGCAACACAACGCTCCGACACGGGGGTAACTGCGACACGGGGGTAACTGCAGGGGAGCAGGGCGCACAGACTGGGGGTTCCTACCGGGGGGAGGCCAGCGCCCGTTACCCGGATCCAGGAGGGCAGAGGTGCCAAACGAGTTTTGCACCTTCCTAGCGCTGAGAGGTGTCCGGGGCACGGGGACCGTGGGAACGCGTGGGAGCCACGCGTGCTGTTCCCAGTCTGCTGGAAAGGGTCATTTCCACATCTCACAGCAGTGCCCATGGGGGAGGCAGTCTCAGATCAGCGCGCCAGGGGCTGCTTGGGGGGGGTGGGGCAGGGAGGACACCCAGCAGCCCTTCTGCCTGCTTTATAGGACCCACAGG
>NW_010231427.1:55811-90118 GCF_000690775.1 Eurypyga helias | reverse complement strand
CATTTGTAAATACACACTGAGAAGAGGCACTTGAGAGCACCAGTGCAGCACTGCTTCTGTTAGCCAGAAGGGAATGGTAAATGAAGAAAGGTGAAGAAAGCAAGCTTTGTTATTTAGTACAGGACATAATCGTTATGTTTTACTTAGGCAGTTTTCAGAAACAAAACGGATAGTTTGACATCACTTTTAAAATGTTTATTCCAATTAGTGGCCCCAGCCCCCACAGATGACTCTGCAAAGCACTGCTCCGTGGAGGCCCGTTACAAGTGCTGTGTACCTGCTCGAGTGTTTCCTTCCCAGAAGAAAGATTATCACTAGAATCAAAGAAAACATTAAAGCTTCCTCAAATCAAATTACTCAGAAGAGTTTTAATTGGCCTAATAGGTAAGTTTATCCAGCTTCACATATAGGTTTTACCTTTAATTAGTATCGCTCACACATAGTTTTACACATTTGGATTTGCTCATCCAAATTTAACATTAAGCCATTCCACAGATTACTTTTTAAACAGGAGGTGATTATCAAATTTAATGAAAGCTTTTGGGACCAAATTTATCAACTAAACCGCGATCCTCTATTAGCTACCCAGTTCTGCCATCGGCTACCCTGTGACCACATTGGCTAGCAGAGGATTGAAATTTGGGACACTATGGCCATGAAGGATAGTTTTGTGTATAGGATCTGACTCTTTCCATTAGAAAACTAGAATTATACTGACTAAGTGTGTAGATTCATGGATAGCAGCTACGACCAGTCATAGCACACGTAGTAGGAAATGATTTTTAATACTTTAAGTCTTTGCAACGATACACACACACCAGCCTGCCAGTTAGTAGCTTGCAGTAAAATAATGAGACTTTTTTCATTTAATGTAATGACTGCTTTTTCTGAAAATGACAGGCATAGCAAATATTGTACTAAAGGCCTGTAAGCCTACAGATATTTTAATGGCCTGTTTTTAATGTCCAAGAAATTACGTCGAAATAGGAAAAGTAAATTCCAGCTTTCTAGTGAATTTAAAAAAAAATAATAAAATTAAAAGTGGCCAAAGCATGAAAAGATATCCTTGTATCTTTAAGGAGCATCAAAGGAATAATGAAATCTAGAATGCACAAGTCTACTTAACAAGTCTGAATAACACATTGTAAGAAAAGTAAATTCCAGCTTTCTAGTGAATTTAAAAAAAAAATAATAAAATTAAAAGTGGCCAAAGCATGAAAAGATATCCTTGTATCTTTAAGGAGCATCAAAGGAATAATGAAATCTAGAATGCACAAGTCTACTTTTGGAGGGAATCTGAATAATACATTGTAAAAGTCTTTCAGTGTACTCTACCTGGAGAAGTCAGACTCAACTTTCAGTTGCACTCAAGTAGATTCAGAATCATGGAAAAGCCAAATCAGGCCCATAGTCTAATTTTAATAGTAAGGTCTAAATGTACTCAAATGTAGGGTATGAGCCTGATAAATAATCTGGGCAAAATATTGGTTTAACTAAAGGATGAATTCCTGTAGATACCTCTGTACAGTAGAAGAGAGACCTGCCAGAAGCATCGGTGTTCCTATAGTGCTCCCGATTGAAAGCTGCTGATGTTTTCACAACATAAAATTGCATCTGGAGCTCCGAATCCTCAGTCCTACAGGAGGCCTTGCTGGACCTTTTACGAAATTTGTTCATTGGGAACACTTGGGGAGCACTGATCCATGGCTGCTCTGATGAAATAGCCTTGTGAAGAACACCTACGGGGGCTGGCAGACGGTGGGTCTGAAGGAACCACGCTAGACCTACGTCCCAACAAATGCTGCTGCCCCCACCCACAACGCTGCTCTTTCCTCACTGCCTCTTTCAGCAGGTAGAGTTCCCGCTATCGACTTCCCAGCCAGATGCTTCTTTTCTTTGCGTTTTTGCTCACAGACTTGTCTGCACTTTGAGGAGATGATAATAATTGCTTCTACAAAGGCTTACAACTACCCTACAAATACACCCTGTCAGCCTGACCGCTTTCAAAGCTTTCTCAGCCAAGGCTCCAAATCTGTCTTTTTTAAGAAAAAATAACTAAATTTCCTTTCACGCAAGCCATTTTTATCCTTTCTAGAATTGCTCAGCTTATGGTTGTCATAATGCCACAGGAAGGTTTTGATCTCGCTTGCTGCTTTTTTTTTTTTTGATGTTAAATACTTTAATAGTGCAAATATTTATAAAAAATCAAGACCCTTTCAATGAATCATATCCTTGAATACACAAAACTCAATCCTCCCTCTAAAAGACTTTAAAAATACACAAATACACACGAAGAGCTGAGAAAAGAATTGACGTTTCTTTAAACAATTCTTCAAAATACGCATTAGTAGGAGATTTTGCAACTCCATTCCATGCTTTTTGAAGTTATGGATTCCCACATCATTGCCGTGGACAAGTGCTCATTAGTATGTTCATCTCATACTTCTCTTTATACTCTTAAATGAAGTTTTGTAGCAATAGGAGGTACATGTCATACTAGGTAAACAACAGACGGGGGGTTTTGAGCCTGGTTTTCTCTACAGCCCTCCGTGAGACTCAGCTCAGCTTAGCAATCCTCTTTTTAACTCTGGAGAAGTCTGCTTTGTGCTTTCGCAGCACCCCAGCTCTTCAATCCAGAAGGAGAAGCCACAACAGCTGAAGCATCAGTGACTACCTCAGCGAAAAGCACCAAAGCTTGTTAAAAATTAAGCCGCTCCACCACTTTGCCGGTGTAAATCCAAGCATGTTCCTGAGCCCCAGTTCTGTAAGACAGGAGGTTCTCCTCCATTTCACACCCAGCTCAGGTCCCATCATGTGGGGAGTTTCCAGAGTCCCTGTTGCTCGTATCACAGCAGACAGACCCCGCTTGTGATGCATCTCCTGCACCTTCAAAGTCGTCTACAGTGAGAAGTATATTTCTAAACGTCTTTTTTAATGGGATGCATTTGAGTGTCGATGAACCAACCCAGACAAGTGTGTTTACTGATGTACTGACTGCTGCTTGCTCCTGTGAACGGCACTGCGCTGGTTCAGATCTTAAATCCATTCAGATTTGGTTCACAAAACGTATTGTAATTTCCTACTAAAATGACTCCTTCACTTGATTGTTCCATATTGCCCTGAATGCTGTGTTACTACGCTGCATTTCCTGGTGGTATTTATACATTTCTTGATTTTGCTAGGTGCGGTAGTGCAGAGACAGTTCTGATTTCCTTCCAGGAGATCTTTACAATCCACTGGGGAGCTGTGTCGTCTCATTTGCACTTTCTTATTGAATTTCAATCAGTTTTCCCAACAATTTGCTGGAGGAATTCCTGTGGGACATCTTCAAATGCTCCTAGCCCCATGCTGTCCAACAACTCCTCATTTTCTCTTCTAGGGTTGTCTGTGTTTTCTCATTTAGGAATAATTCACCACATGACAACATTTTAAATTAATGAAGCCCTGGTGGTATCAGATGTGGTAAGATTCAGTAGGGACCACAGAAAAGAAGTAGAGGGATATACACAGTATAAAATAAAAATCAGCTGATGTGCAAAAAAGTTAATGAGGGGGAAAAATATTTTTTGCTAGCATATGCTGACTCACGAGTATCTCTCTCTCCATCCTGCTCAAGCATGGGCAAATTGGATTTATCTATCACTTTTCAGGGGTCCCTGAGGAAGCAAATAAAGATGGTGGACTCCAGCAAAAATGAAGTGAATCTACTCAATTGCTTCCCCCTTTTTTTTTGTATGATAGACTACCCGTTCTTGGAAAAAAAGGAATCTTACTAATAAATTCCTGGGTCCCTCCTACAGCTTTTAGGTGGTATGTTAAATCACAGCAGGGACTCTGGGAAGGATGTGGGGGTAGCTTTTTCCTATGGGAAGGCAGATCAGTCGTTGTGCTCGCTGGCCCTCTAGAAAAGCTGTCTGATAGATACACATGGGCTGCATAATAAGATGCCTTTGCATTTCTGTGTAACGTTCTGCACTTGGTTTCTTCAGGTAGCAGCCGTGGTCATTACCGCAAGGGCGGATAGCCTCAACTTCACCTCCAGAACAGGCATCTCCCAGTCCAGCACACACTGGCATTTAGATGTTGCTAGCCATACAAATAATATCATCTCATTAAAACAACAACAACAACAACAAAAAAAAAAAAACCAAAACCCAACACATCTGGGAGCTCATTAATTTTAGATGTGAACAAACTTACCGAGATGGAGTAGTGTCAGAAGAAGAGAACTGCGTAAAAGAAGCAGTTTTATCCAGTGAACCACTCAAAAATTCATGCATTTTAAAAGAATTCCATCAAATAATAATGAATATCTCTGTTTACTATGACACTTTAAAAAAATGATCTACTGCCATTATTTTTTTTCCCCAATTCTGTTTAGATCCATCTGTGATTGCTCAAAGAACTGTAAAAATTAGAAGTCAGTTACAATTCATTTCATATGTAGTCATATTTTCAACTTGTTTTTTTGAGAAGCTTTGCATGTCCCTGTGCTCTAAGACAGGCATTCTGTGAAATCATCTTATGTTTTTACTTTTTTCTCTATATATAATCTTTTAATTTATCTTCTTGGCTGTTGCTTTCCCAGACTGATTGAGCATAAATAGATCTGCACATTTCTTCTCAAATACTGTCAAATTACTAATTTTACTACCTGAATTTCGCTCTTTCAAGCTCAAGGCCATTTTCATTATGGAAGCTAGCAGCTGCCCTTATCATCAACAGCTCAAGTTGTTTCCAACTATTGTAATTCAGAACATTTTTACTCAAGATCAGAATCTGAAATTTCTCTAGAAAGTGGAGCAAAACAACCTTCTGGATGTAGAAATGTTCAGCAAGTTGTTTTAACACTTCCAGCTGTGGTTTTAAAAGACCTGTAGGAAAGAATTCTGCCTAAAACTCAAATGTACATACTCCGGTGGCCTATACTATTTGCCTAAAAATAACTGTCCCTCAATTCCCTCATTTTAAGGAATTTTGAGTTTTGTTTCTACTCTGAATTATTCTTCCAGCTTTGCTTCTTTTTTATTTCAAATGCCTAAGAGTACAGTATCTGCTAAGCTGTCAGCAGCAAAGTCAGCTATCTGTGAAAACCTCCCCTGGACTGTGAGTCTCCTCTAAATACTGCATTAAAATCAAACCAATGTCCAGTTTTTCTGAGAACTCCACCCTCTTACAAAGACTGGTTAGTTTTGACGAGCCACAAGCTAACCGGAGTGCCTTCTCTGAGACCAGCGCTGAAGGCGCTGGGTTGATACGTATGTCTGCCAAGTCAAGGACATCTGGTCAGAGTTGACTGTAAAAAACAGAGGGAGGCAAGAGGGGAGACGACGACTCTACTAAGACTTTTTTCATCCAGAATACAGCATGATCTGCTGGAAAATTCCATTCAGGTAGACATTTCTATTTGCTCTGGTTTAGTTTTCAATTGATGTAACTCTCTCTATTCCTCCTTTCAGGTGATATGACAGAATTTGAATGAGGACGTTAGGGTAAACTGGCAAATTAATTTTGGAAGATCATGTTTTAATTAGTATATGACGTGGCCAAAATGTCACAAGGAAGGTTACTCCCCCAAGGCCTTCCCACCCAGTTCCAACAGACCCCCAGCATCTTTATAGTTTGGATGTATTTAAAATAAGCCTCCAGGCTTCTTAAGCTCTTGGCAAAGATGAACTTTCCAGGGTTTTCACAATTAATGCGAGCACAAAAGGAACTATCATTAAGTACTATGAAAGCAGATGTACACTTTGCCATCAGCTCTACAGAGTGAGCTTTGTAGCTCTTAATCTTTGCCTATACAATTCTAGTTTTTAAACATTTTAAACACAGTTCTAGTGTTTAAAATGTACCATTTTAAGAAAGCTTCAGATCAAAGCCTATTCCATCTTCCTAATAACTCAGCTGCTCCTGTAATCATCTCAGAGTCTGAACTGCAGGATCTTGGCATCTGCTGCTGTATTTATGAGACAAGGCAAAACAAGTGACAGAAGGATCAGAGGTGGTTAGCGTAGGTGTCAACCCTGTGGAAGAATAGCCAGTGAAGGCCAAAAATGCAGTACAACAAATATACCCACGTAGAACTTTGTTGTGAAATGTTGATGGTCATAGGAGGGATTTTAAATGAAAGACCTTAGCTTATCGAACCAGCAAGGCACGTTTAGAATCCAATACCTTTCCGTATAGTAACAGTAAACAATCCATCCCTTTCTATTTCATAAAATTATTGGCATAATACTTCATTTTTTTATTGTTTTAAGAAGTTGCCCGAGGCCTCAACAAAAAGAGCAAATTAGACCATTGCCCCATCCAACCAAGAACGGTAAAATAGTTGTGAAGTTAAGTACTGCCACAATTGCATCACCAAAATACCACCGATCAAACACTCAGAGTCACCTGCAAGTCACATATATGCGTGTGTTTATATGCATGAGTGTGTAGTGGAGGGTTAGCGTAGCACTGAATTTATCGTGACATTTACTTTCAAGTCAGCTCCTGCAGCAGCAGTTTTTAGAACATGCTTTGTATTTTGCAAGACTGGGAGCCAACCCGCTCCCTAAAGCCTGAAAGCTGATACAATTTCGTTTTACTTAAGTTTTAAAGCCTTTTGTGATAATCCACACACATATATAAGCAATTATACCAGGGTAAAATAAGTTGTTGACTTACCTACATGAGGGAAAATGTGGTGATGTTTGCCAGAGGAAGCAGGATTAAAATTGCCATATTGCCTTTTTAATCAAAAAATAATAGAAAAATTGGTACTTAGTAGAAAAGATGACCCTTATCTCCTGTCAACTTCCAAGCTATGATACGTTTACATCAAACCCTTTTAAATAGTGTTATTATAGTGGTTTTAAATATGTGTTTTACCATATAACTTTGTCATGTTAGCTTTCAAAAATACAAAAATTAGAATTTTTTTTTTTCCTTCTGAATAGTTGAAACCATTCCTGTCCTATTTCTAAATGGAGGAATATAATATCACTACTGGGCAATGTCGAGTAGGTTTGTGCTGTATCACATTTTAATCAAAACTATACGGACTTGTCCTCCAGGCCCACAGGACAAATGACTGAACTGCTTGTTTCAACTAATATGTCTTATAAATAGAGCTGGTTTGCAAGCCATACAGCAAGGGGTAGTTTCTATTAGTGCATCCACTCCCTCTTGCTCCTCAGGGAACTCCGAGCCTGAAATTGGAGGCTATGGATTGAGATGGGCCCTCTTGCCATGTTTTCCATTTCTTATTTACATTGTGTGGCTGGTCACCAGGATAACAACAGGTTGGCTCTGCTCCAGGGCAGGACATTTGCATCTCTTTAGGCAGGTGACTCAGAATTAGTGACCTGAATTCTGGCATGGCAGTTGGAAAGGCACTAACCTCAGTGGTTAAATATGCATTTTCAAAGCTTATTTTTTAAAGTTGTATCCATTTTTTAAATATGCGTTTTTAAAGTTTATTTCTTTTTTTTAATTTCTCTGCTTTTGAACTTTCCTTTCTTTCCTCTACAGTACCAAAATGGTGAAACTAGCCCAGCTCTTAGGAAATGTTCACATTCTTTTGGCTTTCAGGGTACAGGGAATTTGTTCCTTAATCTCTACCTAAGGGACTATTTAGTATTGTATAAAAATAATATGAACCCAAAAAATCACTCTCTCCACATGTAATTGGCAAAAATGTAGTACTGTTTGTAAGAAGGATGATGGTAATAATAACAACAGTGATGATAATGCAACAGATATATGCCAGGTAGATGATTGATAGCAGAGAAGTGATAACAAAAAACAGGTTACGCGTACTCTGTGAGTCTGGTCACATAGCTTGCTTATGGTGAAAATCAGTGCAATGTATCACTTTAATTTTTTTCTGGACAATATGGACTCCCTGCTTGTCAAATAGTACCAGAACATTACAGCAACAAGCAAGGCATTAAAGCAGTGATGCAGTAATGTTCTTCCTCATTACTAAGCTTTGCTTAGAGTTAACTGTAGTATGAGTTATAAGACTTGTTTTTTTAGTGGCTGGGGATTTTACAATATTGTTTTGCTAGGCTGGAGTAAAAATGGAATGTGGGAGAACATTCAATATTGATTTAATCTTATGCTTCTACAGGTAAGTTCAGTTTTAATGTTGATTTCTAGCACTGAGCACTTCTGAAAGTTCCTCCCTGAAAGAGTGCAATTAAATATTATACTCTTAATTTTCACCACCAATGTATATAGATTAGTATCTGTAGAGCTGAAAATGTCCATAATGGAAGCACACCTATAAAAACCTGAGCCTTTACAGCATGCTAATGGCTTTCCATTAGGTCAGATTAATGTTTTCTGCTTGGTGTAAATAGGTATTTAGCAAAAGTGCTTTCAGTTTGTTAGGAATAAATAACTGCCGGACCAATTGCTTCACCCTTGGGAATAAATGTGCGCTTTCAGTGCTTGCTATTAAATCAATCCTGCAAGATGATTCCTGACATCTGCAGATTCAGATCTGAGGGTGTTGGTTGGATCCAGCAGCAAATATATCCTCCTTCTGTGTTCACGTTACCGTAACTCAGAGAAGTGACAGCTTCTGCCACTGCTGGTGGTGCCACCGCCACGTCAGATGCAGGGCACGGGCTCAAGTTGACAAGCTGGATGTTAACCAACCTGCCTCACCATCCCAGTTGGCACCAGCAGCAACACCACCCAGCCGCACGCAGGGAAGTCGTGGGCTGTGCAACGCGTGTCACCAAAAGGATCAGCAATGAAGGATCCAGGAATTAATGTGATGCAGGGACCTGGTATCCGAAGGTTGCTAAGGCAGAACTTTGGGTGACATCGATAAAATAACAAGGGTAAAATCTTGTCTTTTTTTCCTTTTTAAAAGGTGTATGAAATAACTTGAAGCCAGATTCTCCTATCTTGAAGAAAATACGCACTGAAGTGAAAATGCATATTTGCATATGTTTGCACTTGTGTGTTTTCCACAGCAGTAGAGGTTTAAATGGCTGTTGACAGTTGAGTGGACAGATTTCAGTTGGTAGAGAGGGGCTATGAAGAGGTTCCTCCCTTGGTGTTTCTCTTCATCCCAGTTTTTTTAATCAGTGCTTCAAGTCATTCCAATATCCATGTTGTTTGCAACCTACGTATTCCCTCCTTATAGATCTTCAAATAGCGAGGAACCCATTATCACATTTATTCCTCCTACAGCCCTATTCTGCTCATCTGGGAAATGTCACTTGAAGCTTCTATTAATAGTGAAGAGGTACATCTGCACTGTATTTTGCATGAAAAGGGTTCTTTAAAATGCTTTATAATTTAGACTATTGCAAACTTATATATGAGGATTTTAGATCTGGGGCTCCTCAGAGCTGTACTTCCTAATTGTTTGATATATAACTAATGGGCTCTACCACCAAAAATAAATCATTAAGAGCTCTGGTTCCTGGATACCCAGCTGGAGGCTGGGCCTGACTCCGTATGAAACTCATGCCCTCCGAATGTCAATCCACTTTGAAATGTTTACAGTAACGTGTCCCAAACCAAACAAATTCAAAATGATTTAGAGACATCTGAGAATATGCAAATAAAATAAATAAAATGTAATGCAGTTCTATTAAGTAGAGAGGCAGAATCTTTTTAACCATGCATGGTAGCATTAAAATAAAATTCAAGACAAAAAAATGTAAAATAATACTTTCTCTATTTTAATGTGAGGGAGAAAGTAAGATTGAGGTCATGGAATCCTTGAATAGAAATTTAACTGAACTTTGCATTAAATTTTTGAAGTCTCATGAAGAAATCTATTATTCATTACATATTAACAGCACGGTTGGTTCCCGTTTTACTCGGGAAAGAGCAGTTATGCTTCTGAAGAAAGACTGCCGTCCTAAGAGAGAACCTCAAGATAATATCCACAGTTGAATCATCCTTAAGCAACATACTTAAGGAATATCTCAGTTATTCACAAAAAACCTCTTCAGTATGCAGAAAACTCCAGTGCTGTGTATCCTGTCAAGCCATGCCTCAGACCAAATTCCAAAGGAAATCCACATGGTCTGGGGAATTTTGCAGGCTTGTCAGTGACAACTAGAGAAAGCACCATCCAAGCTCCATTTCTGAAGACTGACCGGAGAGTGGGGGAACGAGGCAGGCTTTGAGGACCCTATGGGATAGAGAAGGCTGAAAGCCTATTCTTGTTCCATCAAAATCAAGAGAAATACTGTTAGGGAGTGACAGGAGGTCCTGTGTCTGTCTGAGCAGCCATAGGGTGATGTAGCCAAGCTGATGCAGGTCATGGATCGCAGCACTTGGTAAATAGCAGGGAACTGATGTAGGTAGGAATGTACGTGTACACAGTAAGAGCTGGTTCTCAGCACATCTAGCATTACAGACAAGCAAAAAGAAATATAATGACTTTGTTATGAATGGCATTTTACAGATCCTGACATGTTTGGCTGGCTGGGCTATACAGAGAAATTGTTTTAAGTCTGATTTACCATTAATTAATCCACTTCTGTTCCACTTACACTGTTTATTCATTCCTGTTTTCTACTGTGATTTAGAAGCATGGATTCAAATTACCCCAGTCAATGCAGTTTAAACCAAATGACCACTTTGCGAAATTCATTTCCGAGACACTAGTTTTTCTCTAACTCCGCTCAGTGCTGAGGCCAGGAGGGGAGCCGAGTGTGCTCCAAGCTCCTGCCTGGCACTCTGCGCTGCCGGAGGGCACTGCGAGTTTGAGAGCAAATGCGGTGTCCCTTAGAGCACTGGGCTTACTTCAGTTTTCTGTGGTCTAGAGTTGTCACTGTATCTGGAAGTACCCAAATCTGATTAAGGAAAACAGCCCTAGAGGGTCTTTAATATTATTTTTTTCTCTGTGACTTGAGCACTGTGAAGCTCAGTGTAGCTACGCAGAGGCATGATGAGGGTGTCAGGAAGGCACAGGAGTGGGTATTTGTAGTCCTGAGTTCCAGTCTCATCTTCCTAAAGGTGTTATGTACCACGATAAATATTTAATAAGTATCAGGTTTGCACAATACAACTAAGTTATTTATTTCTTGGACAACTGAATCCTCTGTTCTTTCCCCCACTGATGTAATTAGAAGTCAAAGCTGTGTTGGTATGTGCGGTTTTGAGTGGAGGTGCCTTTGTGAAATACCCTGCACGTGTGAATAACCTGTCACATATGAGGTATCGGCTAAACAACACTTACTTGTTATGCACCATATTTCTCCTTTTTTCCTTTGCAATATTGACGAGATGGCTACTTGGTGGAAGGAAAGAAAAGAGAGTGCCTGCTTTTAATTCTGGAAGGTGATATGATTATCGATACAGTCCTCAGAAAACATTTGTGAAGACAGGTTATTGAAAAGATGGCTATTACTGTCTCTCATGTTGCTGTAGTTGCCTAATAATATTTTGGCAAAAAGTATTTCTGATGAAAATCACCTGATGACAATTCCACAGGGGATGCAGGACAGCATCCCCCATCCCGTATGAAAAAAGTATCTCCATCACTTCTAACGGGTATTTAGGTGCCCAGGTCCTGTTGAAATTAGAGCATGATGGGAATCTCTTTATGGATCTGAATTCACAAACTAAGAAATCATTCTTGTCTGTCTAGAGCTAGTTCATTCCTGAATATTTATTACCTATAAAACTAGTTTTCTTCCTACCCCTTCACCCCTTCAGGCAGCATCTCGTGATGGGGGCTTGTTACAGGCAGGATGATGGAATTCATTCTGCTCTTGCTTCTGTTGTGATTTTTCTCTGATGAAAGACTGTTTGTGAGCAACAGCCAAAGAACAGAAATGGCATGAAATGTTCCTTGTAGAAAACATGGCACAGTGAGCTCAAAAATCTTATCATCACTCTGATTTTTGTCTTAACTTGCAAAGATAAAATAGTTTACAGTGAGTAAAATATAATGTTCATGTAAGTGAGAAAATTGAGTACTAAGCTTTTTCAGTAATGTAAGCAACTTCATAGTTAATATTTTACATTAATTGTTGGGTTTTTCCTTACCTAGACTCAGCCTTAGGGGGATAGTAATCTTCATATTTTAATTTTTAATAGGAAAATCTATCAAACTCTGTCAGCTTTACAGAAAAATGCAAAAAACTTTCTCCCCTCCCCCCACCCCCAATGTGCTAAAAAACTTTTCACATAGAAAAATCTACAATGGCCTATTTTTTAACTTCAGTTATTTTCGACACACGCACACAACCACCACACCCCACCCCCCCCAAAAAAAAAAAAAAAGTGAGAACAAACAAAAATACTCACCACAACCATGAGGTATCAGAAAGTTCACTGCAGTCACTGGAGCAGTGAGTTTAACTCGGGAAGACAAGCTGTGGGACTCAATTGTTCTTCAATAAGGTGGAAGGAGGAATATTATAATGTGCAGTGAATTGGAGAAGACATATTGTCGCTTGCCCCATGAAGGATGTCTGCCTCTATGGCATAAAATCTTGCTCTGTATTCCAAGTAATGTCATTTAATATGTAGAATGAGTGCACAGCATTTTGGAATAATAAAATTGTCTGTGAATTTTAAGAACTAAATATGATACAGAAAGAAGAATATTTTTTCTGACAGAAGGTGGTGACTAATGCAGCTTTTTTTCCTTAAAAATATTTGGTTCGGCTGGACATTAATCTCTTGGCTGAAATTTCTGGAAAAATTAGATGTTTCTCAGTAAAAATTTGTAAGAAAAGAAATGTCTTACCTAAGTAACAAAGCAGAATTGACAACCTTCAGCAGTGGCAAAGTGTCATGTGTAGTAGAACTAGAGCAACGTAACAATTTTCTGTCTCATGTATATCTATAAATAAGTGTATATATTTCCTATTACTGTGATAATAGCCTTATACTAAGCCAGATGTGGTTATAAATTATTCCTAGCATCTTGTTCGGGTAGTATGTCTGGGCAAGCATGTCCCTCCTCCCCATCTGTTTGACAGAACTTTTCCCCTGAAATCCTAAAAGGTGAAAACATTTAAGGTAAAAACATTGGAGCGTCACATCGCTCTGAGAACCTGTGGGCAGCTCTGTGTGTCACTTCTTCCACCATAAATCATGTCAGCTACCAAGGAAGTACTTGAGCAAGACTTGAAATTCATAATGATTTACAGGGTTTTTTTTAACTTTTCCCTACCCTTCTCTTTCACTTCAGAGATCTTAATGAGGAGGACTTTACAACCATAGTCAATATTTTTCTAATAGAACTGTCTGGAGGAAGGTTTTTCGCTGGTGCTCTTGACTCACTCTGGTGCTTTGGTTTTTTTTCTAGCTTGCACAGACAAAGAACTGAGGAATCTCGCTTCGCGACTAAAAGACTGGTTTGGTGCTCTTCACGAGGATGCAAATCGTGTCATCAAACCAACGAGCCCGGAGACGGCACAAGGCAGTAAGAAAACACCTTTTCCCATTGAACGTTGAGGGTTGTAGGCAGCTTCCCAGCCTGAGAGAGGGCATTCAGCTGAGCACTGCTGTTATCCTGCAATGTCATGTCAAGCAGGTTCCAGCAGGTACGCAGGAGACCCGATCCTGCAAATAAATAGCTGTACTGTTTTCTAAAGGAGCTGCAGGCTGTATTCTTTCTGGCTCAAACTGCTCTAAAAACTGGCAGTCAGAGACAGAGAGACCTTTACAAGTTAATCAGGCAAATAACTCTGTCTGAAGGCCAGGGAGGTCACATCTATACCAGTAAATAAAACTTCTCAGGGACTTTTCTTAAGCCCTGAGGTTAACTAGCATGACCTAGCTTGTGTCTGTACAGTCAAACTCCACGATCCTCCAAATCAGTGTGACTGCATCCAGATCGCTTTTTGGGGATAGACCATGGCGCATGCTTACCCCTCAGTTTCTGGCCAAGCATTTTCTGACCCAGTGTCTGTGGCACAAGCCAAAAACATGGCATACAAGCACAGGGAAAATTATGTCAATGTTGGAGAAGGCCCACTTTGACTTTACTTTGCAATTTCCTGTTAACATCTTACATAAGAGAAAGAATAAAAAAAAAACCATCCACTTTGCAGCTATGGAGCTGGAATAGTTAAACGGTGTGGAAAGCTGGAACCTATTGTGCCCCAGGTATTTAATAACACCATCTTTGCTTCCTTTGATGCTTTTTTTTTTTTAAAGAAAGGAAGAAAATGAACGGTTTAGAGGGCGTTTACTCTCTGTGGGTTAAGCCAACATGACTGATTTTGATGTCATTTACCCACCCGGGAGAGGAAGGATTCAGATAACAGCATCAAAAGAGGTCATGTTCATCAGAGAGCAGATGCAAATTTATTTTCTGTAAGGACTCATTAATCCTTTTAAATAGCATGTCCCAAAACACATGGGCCCTTGGGATGCAAAATATGATGCTCAAGTTTTATCTAGGTGTGTGACTCACCTTCACTTCACTGCCCTGATTATCTGGTACAAGCTGTCTAAATCCAGGGTCCACACACACAGAATTTAAAGGGTTCAGTCAAGTGCTCCCTTTTACGGCTGTTTTGACCCCAGTGCCTGGTTTCCCCGCAGCATGAGACTGGAGAGGCTAAAGGTGCAGTAGAGCAGACCCAGCACATCAGGATGGGCATTTACTGTTAGACTGAGTCTCCACAGCCACTCTTGTGCTACTTCTGAGCTTATGCAGCAATAGATTGCCTCTTCCTAAAGAGACAGGCTATACCACAGGCTGCATTGCTCAAAACTGTACTCAAACCTCATTAATGGCAAGTAATTTTATCTTAAAACTATGTGGTGAAACAAGCTGTGTTCTGTGCAAGTGGACTTTTTCCGATGTCCCTTACTTTCCATAGTATTTACA
The DNA here is from genome assembly GCF_000690775.1 of Eurypyga helias. Taxonomy (NCBI): domain Eukaryota; kingdom Metazoa; phylum Chordata; class Aves; order Eurypygiformes; family Eurypygidae; genus Eurypyga; species Eurypyga helias. The sequence goes on along the minus strand of NW_010231427.1, from coordinate 75,303 downwards.
ACAAAGTCAGTATCTTTAAAACCATATATCCCAGTTATTTCTTAAATGGTACTTCAAAAAAGGATATTATCATGCAGAGGAAGCCAAACCATAGTTGTACAGGTAATCATGGCTTCAAGATGTGAATTCATCTCAGACCCAACGACAGAAAATGCCAGAGATCTAAAACTTTGACTGAAGTCCTTTAGGCCCAGAAGAAACCCATGAAATCTCATTTTATCAGATTGTCAAAAGGATGCTTTTCATGCAGATGACCTGTGAGCTGCTCATGAGGACCTTATCAAAGGCCAAAGTCCAAATTAATTCCTGAAAGTGTTGGGTCTTTTTTTTTCTTTTTTTGCTGAAGCAATTTCAGTGAGCAAAACATTCCTGGTAATTCTGCAGTTTGCTCTGATTCACAGAGGAGCTGTTATCTCTTTTTAGTTTAGTTTGATTCCTGGCAGCTTTTATATGAAAGGCTGCCTTGCTGATCTTAAACACTTGATCTCGACAATGTTCATTTTTAGACTGTTGACTTAGTTTGGCACATTTTCTTATTTTTTTATATGTCAGTTAAAAAAAAAAAAAAAGAAACTTTGAGTTGAAACCTAAATCATTTGTGAATGCTACAAAACTTGGGCTTGTTTTTCTTTTTAAGAGTAGGCTATGGTATTCATTAATTAATCTGCATGCGCCAAATTCTGCAGCTCCAATTCTCTCTGGTAGCACTGAAAACACTCTTAGAGTAAGGACAGCAGTATCTGGCTTCCTCTAACTTCAAACATTTGTAAAAATGACAGACATCTTAAACAGGGCTCAGAATTCAAAGAAATGCTCACATACCCCAACCTGAAAAAAGGAGTTTGTGTGAATCCTGGCAAACAGGACACACGCAGCTCTGGAAATACGCTCTGATGGCCACGTTGCCCTTCCCTTATTGCCCTGCACGTGTTGCCCTCCTCACCAGGCTGATCACGTCATTAACCTGAACTGGTTTGGTCATGCCTGTAGAGTCTTAAAAGGCATACACATCCTCCGAGTGATCCGTTTTGGGTATCCCCCTGTGGCAGTGAAAGGAACAGATGGTGGGATGCGGTGGCTGTGATGCCTCGGACACATCAGCTGTCTAGAGAAGGTGTTCCAGCAGAGATTTCTCTATGCTACATTAAATTTGCAAGATGTTATTATGAGTGTAAATAAGCTTGTTGAGTGTATTAAGTTCACCCCCAGGTGAAGGAAATTGGTACACTTCTTAAAAAAATCCTGAACAGAAAAGGATGAGTGCAGATTGTTGTGTTTGAAATCTAACCCTTCGTTCAGTGAGCTATCTGCCAGGTCCCAGCAAAGCACCGCAGGCCAGGAACTTTGTCTTCTGCAGGTTTTGTACATTGGAAATCTCAATAAATAATATAGCAACTCAGGCACATGCTTTGACATAAGGAAATAATAAAACTAATTAGGTACTAAGACCTGATTCAAATTGCTCCTGAGCCTGTTGATAATTGCCGCCTTGTATCTAGATAGTCTCTTCGGCTGCAGTGGGAGTTGGTTTTCTTTTGGTAGAGATCTATGCAATATAAAGGATGTTTTCTGAGAAACATTTCTTCTCCTCCTTCCTTTATTGTAAGTGATGGAGGAAATTAGGTTAATTATTCCCCTGTTAATTGAATTGTAGTATACTTTAATAAAATAAAACTGGCTCACGTAAGTCAACTCTTGAAGGGGGGAAATAATGTTATGTGCCAGAAGATGTGTTTATTTTTAATTAGAATTTTCACTTAAAGATTTTTTAAAATTTAATTCCATTTTAATTCAGAGGAGGTGGAGCATTTTATGTATTAATGGGATATGAGACTTTTACATGTAGGTCACCGGTTTGATTTCCTTCCAGCTCTGTAGCGAATGAAAGTTGTTAGGATGCTCAACAGCTGTCAGTCGGAACGAGAACCATGATGGTCTCAATCCAGGTCCTTGTGAGCAGGTGTCCAAACCAGAACAGCCCGCCACAACTGGCAGCCTGTGCCGAGGAGCCGAAGCAGGAGGGCTATGGAACCTGCACCCTTCTCTTGCTCCTCACCGTAGGCACTGCAGCGCTGAGCTGATGCTCAGGAAGACGCAGGCAAGTCCTCACTGAGATTACTGTTATTCCAGGTCTGTTGTGCTAGCAGTCCAGCCTATTAGCCAAGCCCTCCAGACAGAATTACAGTATGTGATTTATTTCATCCAGCATATTGCATCATACTTACAAGCAAGTATATCAAAAGACTCCAAAAAGGAGTTAATTCATTCAACATCACCTGGCCTCACCAAGCTGATGGGAGCACAATGAGCTCCCAATGAAGGTGAGCTCCAAGAACCATTTTCCATCAGCTGCCCTGGTTGCACAGTCAGTCAGAGCCTGCCTTGCACACTCAGAGCACGCTTTCAGTCCTGTTCCTGGGTGCCGTGCACATCCAGGATTGCTGGGTTTGGACTGCAGTTGCAATGCTGCCAAAGATGATTTACAGGCGGTAGCTTTTAACAGGAGACAATACGAAGTGGTGGTAGATAGGACTATTCACCTTCAACCGCGTAGCGAGGGACACTTAAAGAATTAACCTTTTCACTGATAATAACCATCTATCTAAGGGCTTTCCATCACTCGTACTGCTGTAATATTCAAAGACTTTCAGACCACAGTGTCTAATAATCCAGCACTGCTTAATAATACAGCCTCTTAATAATAAGCCTAATCTGCAACTCTGGTCACAACAGTGAACGCTCCCTTGCTTATGGGAAACTACAATCAAAAACTCTTCAACTAATGTAATTAACTGTCTTCGTAAGTGACCTTTTGTGATTGTATCTTGCATCCCAGCCCTGATGGAATGTCACAGAGCAGCTTCGTATTCACATCAGTCACTATCTTGTGATCTGCTCGGGCAGATCGGTAGTGAGGGCACGCTGCTGTTGTATCCCTGAATGCATGTTGTACACACAGATAAAGACTTCCCAGCAGGGAGGAAAACAAGACTCAGAAATAATCCACAGACACTGTCAGGGGCAAGTTCATCTCCTCCTTCCTGCGTCATCCCTGCCAGTTAGGTGACCTTCAGAGCCCCACAGGGCTGAGCAACACGTACCGTTCTCAACCGGTTGTACTACAGACCTTGTAGTTATTCACTGTACCAGCAGTGAGTGCCACAACAGGGTGTAAAGACCATCATCAGGGAGAGGATCTGTGCAGGAAAAGAGCATCTAGTGAAACCCAGCTAGTTTTCCCCTGGAAGCTGTTAAACTGGGATGGGTGGAAGTATGTAGTGATCCCAGCTCCACAACGCAATTGAGTGATCCACCCCTGCCTGTCGGACTATTCTGACCTGCCCCGTGGTGGGGAATCAGGCACAGCATATCCCTGCACAAGGCAGGACTGCATGTCCTCCTCCTCGGTGCTTTGTAAAGGCAAAGTCAAGGGTTCTTAAATCCTTCCACTCAACAAGAGATTGTGCAGTGACCAAATCCTGCTTGTCTTCTTCAGATGAATAAAATAATTGAAGTCAATAGTCCTAATTGCTTCAGCAAGGCAAGCAGACTTCCTCCCTACATCTATTCACACAGCCTTTTTCTTTTTCACTGTGCTCAAACTCGATTAGATAATGTTAGAGGAGATAACAGCACAAAAAAAAGTGATGAAATGTTCAGCATGATCTCTCTCTTTCCTGCCTGAGCTGCCTCTAGCCCCGAGGAAATGGTATTACCTTCTTCCTTTCTTAGAGAAACATGTATTATGAACGACATAAACCTTCCCATTAGTTAACCCTTCTGATTGTTCCTCCACGTCACTGACATCCTTCAGCAGCAGCTGCATACAAAAAGCACAGCTTCCAGCATAAAGCACTGCCTTCCTTTGGGTGAGTACTTAAAATAGCAGGTAGGCTGCAGAGCTCGGACAAACAGTCAGCATGATTCCAGCAACATCTTGGGATTCATTTTAAAAAAGCAGCATCCTGAAATGGGACGTGACACGTTCAGCAAATAAGGCTAAGCTTGACCTCTTTCAAAGGAAAAAGCCCATCAGGCTTCTCCACGTGGTCTGTAGCAGAATGAATAATGCACAGGCAGGTTACTGCACACAGCTGACACAGCGTGAGCACGAGGTGCTCAGGGTGCATGGTCCAGGTGCCCTCTGTGCCTGTAAATCCACAGCTGATGTATGCATGCTTCCGAGTCCTTGTTGAAACCAATCTCCTCGTTATCAGATTTATTACCTCTGCCTTACAAATATACTCATGTCATAGACAATTGGAAATTAGTCCATGTTTGTACCAAGCATTGAAAAATAGTGAGAGTTTGGATGTATAGTGCCCTGTCTTGTTTGTGAAAGAAGGCGATGCCACTGTTGGTGTGGAGACTGCAGAATACTGGAACACGTAGCTCATAGACGCCGTGGGTGTCTATATGCACGACTTGGTCTTTCTGTGAGAAACGCTGCTGCAGTCTTCTAAGGATCTGGGCTATTAAAATGAATGACGACGATGGTTTCCAAAGCGCTGGAAGAGCAGAATCCTGTATTGCTGCACCATGCCGGAGGCCTCGGGAAGGAATAGTGCTGGTACGGCATACAAGAGCGTGTGCAGCTCTGGAGCTGCCAGCAAAAGCAGTGCCGTGCTTCGGAGTGGTGCAAGCAAAGAGTTGTTTCATCCCTTCTCTCCCTCTGCCTCCCTCGGACAGCTGACAGCCCAGATCAAAGCATTACGTTGTCCAGCGCAGGAGGCAGGGTTTTGAAGAGTGAAAAGCTGGGATGACAGGTGGAAGGTGAGAGCACAGTAGGAAACAATTTGACCAGGGAACTAGAAACAGGTCTGGGAAACAGGATTTAAATCGCAATTCAGGCTCAGTCTAGTTTGAAAATACGTTGGATTCAGCCTTTTCTCATCACGTTTCAGTTTATTGGAACAAAGCCAAGCCACTTGGACCAAGGACAGAAGAAAAAAATATGTGACAATTTTTTCAGTAGAAACAACTTTGAATTACAGTAATGGGCTATGAATCTCAGCCCTCCCCACCCCACAGTTCCTACAGAGTGTGAGTTGTGCTCTAGTCTGCAGCTGGGCTTGGGTTTTAAGCTTTACGCAGTCTTAGAATTTTGTTCTGCTTTGGACAAGTCAGGTTAATGGTCAGAGCCCAGCCAAAAAGCACTAGCAAGGCGTGGAGCTTAGCAATGATTCCTGTGCAGTGAGTGTGCTTGGACTCAGCTGGGGATATCTGCCTCTCCTCTTACAGGATTTGACACCAGCATACTGCCAATCTGCAAGGACTCCCTAGGCTGGATGTTCAACAAACTTGACATGAACTATGACCTGCTGCTGGATCCCTCGGAGATCAGTGCCATTTACCTGGATAAGTACGAGCCATGCGTCAAGCCTCTCTTCAACTCCTGCGACTCCTTCAAGGACGGGAAGCTCTCCAACAACGAGTGGTGCTACTGCTTCCAGAAGCCGGGCGGTGAGTTGTGCGGTCTGCAGTACCGGGGGGGATGTTGTCTGGGTCTCCCTGTGTTGCAGGTTTGATTGATCTGCTTATAGGGATAGTTTGGTAATTGGCTGTCAGCTGCGTTAAAAAGCTCTTTTCTCCAGCACCAGTGTGAAAGGGCGTTGTGTGACAATGTTTAATGTCACAGATGAAGTGTGTTACCATCCCTTGATCATTAAAACAAAGAAAGAAGTAAAAAGTGCCCGTAAACACAGCCTAGAAATAAGCTCTATTGCTGATAGAAAGCTCAAAAATTTACTCTTTTATTAATGCAGAGATTAGTCAATTAGCAAATCATAAATCAGAGCGCTGGCATTATGTCAGCTTGGTGAAAAAAGAGGAAAAATTGGCTTAACAATGAAAATGGCCCCCAAACACTCTTCTCAACTGCAGTGTGTTACTTTTTTTTTTTTTTTTTTTAATTAGTGGAGCTAATGACATAAATTTGTTTTGCAGTACAGTACCAGCATATGGGCTTCTTTCGTTCCCAGGTGTACAGTAGTCTACATTTCATGTCAGTAGTGAAGCCAGTCATTACAGAGTCTGTCCCGTACCATCTGGAAACTGATTCTCAAACATTATATTTTAGGTCTTCCTTGCCAGAACGAAATGAATAGAATTCAAAAGCTAAGTAGAGGGAAGAGTCTGTTGGGTAAGTTCGATTACTTGCTATTCATTTACTCAACTAATTAAAGCTTCTGTGATTATTGTAACTTTATATGCAGTAATGGTTTTTCAATTAGAGACTAATGTTTTGAGTCGGGAATATGCACCACGGAGTGTAGGCCTGACACTACGAAATTAAACAAATAATGAGATGGCAACGTACGGAACAGGTGTCAGCATGGCAATGGGTTCAGAGCTAATTTACAGCTCTCCAGAAGTGCAAAGCCTTGTCTGCACAGAGGTTAATACTGCCTTCATCACCTCGTAGGTCAGAATAAGTACAGAGGCTGCTTGATACTCAAGCCTCCCATTTTAAAGGGTGATTGAAGGTGCCACAGTGCATAGCCAGCGGGTTAATGTCTTCCTCCAGTTAAGGGGCATCGGGTGTATTCCTTAGGGTTCATTTTTGACTAACCACCCTTAAAAATATTTCAGTATATTCTGAGTACATGACAACAGGAATCCATATCATCTCATTTTAGCTATTCCTGTGTGATGCTCCATGCTGTACGATGCGATAATGCCCACCCCTCTCTCTGTTGACTACTGGGTGCCTGGATTGATTGATAACTTACACTGCTCTAAAGGATATCTAAAATTAGGTGAAATAAATCCCCATTTAATTGCTAAAAAATCAGGTTGCTGAACTGGGTAAATTTAAGGTAACTAGTTCCATACCCCAAAGTCACAGTGTCATGTAGCGTCGCATTCACGTGGTTGGTATTTTACTGAACCTTCAGTCCTAGTGCATTCGTGTACGTAGGTCCAAAGCACATGAGGCGTATCAGTACATATTCGAGTCTCTGCTCGTGGAAAGCTCAACATTCCACCTCTGGGGAGTCTGGTTTACCCCAGACCCAGGCTGTCAGGCCAGGCCCGTTGTCGGGAACCCACGTCCGGTTCTTCCAGCATCACTATCAGCAGCACAGAGGACTCTGTGAAATGCGTCTCGGATTGCAGTCTGCTGCTCAGGCTGTGCTCAGATTTTAGTCTGTGTCTACATACTCTTTAGCAGACCCTGCAAACAGAGCTCTGCAAAGCTCATCTTTGCCAAACCCTGCTGTTCCCAGACGCCACTGCTCTTTGTACTCAAAGTTCAGGTACCTTGGAAACAATCCTAACCAGGACTCTTTGGTTTAAAATGAGAATAAACATTCCCAAAGGGCACGGGGACTATGGTTTAGTTCCATCATCCTTCCACAGCAAGTTCACATAAAGATTAAGATGTCTCGGAGTTGCAGCTCCTGCTGTTCGTAGCGGTGGGAGCGAAGGGAGGATTGATCGCTCAGCTCTATGTGTGCTCCATTCAGCAAATATTTAGCATTTGTGTTCGAATGCATGTTGTGGCAGGGGAAGCCATGGTGTTTTCTGTCTCATGGGTGTCGTGATTTTCAAAGCCACCTAAAAGAATAAGAAGCCCAGTTCCTAATAGATAACTTGGACTATCCTGTTTATTTTATGCTTTGCTGCGATTTGCTATAATGCAATAAATGTCACCTAGGTTGAAACATAAGTGGTTTGTTCCGGTGTGCAGGGAAAAAACGATGACTATATTGCAGGTAGTACAGCATGCAGGCAGTTGTACCATGTCACTGGGATCTGCTCGCAATAGCAGGAATAAAATGACAAAGTAAAAGCAGTAAGAATGGTCCCTTACCACAAATAACTTCTAGTCAAATATATTTTAAAAAAAAAAAAGGTTAAAAGTGGCTAAGCTCAACAAATCAAAAATTGTCAAGCATAGGTTGGTGCACAAGCTAGAAAATTATAATATAGAGAGGAACTCTTGCTTCACCTGCCTTGAAAGTCTGCCTGCGTAACAGCAGCTGTCTGTGAGATTTTAATCTGATCTCATAGCTATTTGTACAGTGGAAAACATTGCCTTTTCTCTTCACTGACTGAAAAATCATGCAAATGGAAACCAAAACATACACGTGACAAAAATCACACTTGTGGCAACAACAAAGATTGAAAATAGAGATGAATATTTTCAGAGAAACTGGCCTTTAATTATTCTCTCTCCTGCTCTGTCTCTAACAATCAGAGCACAGCATTTACAGTCTGGAGAGTACACATGAAGATGATTTCTGTTAACTTGTGTCCATTGATAAAAATTTACAATTTTTGATATTTTGTTCTCTATATATTTTTCAAAGCGCATGACAGTTGCAACAAAGTACTTCAAAGCCATTGCCATTAGATGTGTTGAATTTGGAGGCTTTCAAATTGAGTCTAGCATCCCAGGGGACTGAATTAAAAAGTAAACAGCACTATTCATCTTTTCCTACCAGATTTATCTAGAGTACAATTAACTGCAGAGAGTGTACTTTTAGAGCATACAACTGTGCAGCCTGATAATGCTTCTCCCACATCACTAAGGTAATAAATTTCTGCTCCCGTCACTATTTTCTTCTGTATCAGCCCTGTGAATTCAGCTAACATAATAACTAGTACAGGGAGCTGCATGCTGGCTAGCACTCAATTCTGCCAGGCTTTTACCTGTGTGCTTCACTATCTTTAGCATATAATTATTCTCCCCATGTCCTCTGAGGAAGGGGAGTATTAAATAGATAAGGAAATGATGGGGGGGGAAAAAAAAAGAGATATAGGTCTGGATCCGTAAAGAGGATATAGATGCAACAGTGCGGTTCAAGTTTGCATAGAATAATTAAATACTCCATGGGACAGAGAGATGGGGAAAGCAAGATTCACTAGCCTGAAGCAGTTCAGTGGGAATGATCTGGCATTTTGTGCTTAATAGTGCTTAATGGTACCTAATAGTGCTTAATAGTAAAGCTGGCCCACCAGCGCTCCTCTCCGCACTTGCCTGTGCAAGAACGTCTGGGGAGCAAACGTGAACTCCTTTGTCTGTCCAAACCCTGAGGATGTTTCCTGTTGCCAAACGAAATCATGGGGTAAAATATTCCCACTGAAGGGGCTCTCTGGACGCTGTACTCCAGAATAGCAGAGCTTATAGCCAGCGTTTCTTTCTAATGGGCACATGGGCTGATCTGTGTAGGATTTGCAGGATGAAGCATCGTGCTGTACAACACTTGCTCCAGGTGACTCTGTCCCCATCAGATCACCTAACGCGTTGGCAAGGACGTGCTGTATTCTCCTCTCCGAGGGCTGGCAAATACTGTGACTTCAGTATACGTAGCTAAATATTTCAGTGTTACATACAAATTGGCAGAAACTTCCCATGCAGATGGAAAACTACCTTCTACTGTGACCCAAGGTGTGAAGCCCTTCCACACATAGTTATGCTGGCAGTCAGCCTGGGCATTAATTTATTTTTAAATCTCTGGGTTTTACAGTCGGTGTGGAACATTTTAATACCTTACAAGAAACACAATGAAACTCTACAAAAAGGCCTGTTTCAAAGGAGGGAAAGGCTGCATTGCCCAAGGAAAAGAGAAAGCATGAGACGGTTTAAAATGCAGAAGCCATTTTCTATTCACCCCGTAATGCCACTGAGGTTCCCCCTTTGATTCTTCCCTGGAGCCAGATGCTCATCTGATGTAACAGGGGAGCCCTGGAGACACTGGTCCAGCTATGCTGATTTACACCAGCTGGAAATCAGCACCTGAGCACTTTTCCCAAGGTCTTGTACAGGCTGATAAACACCTGGAAGTGCTTATAAGAGAGCGCATGTGAGCATAAATATACCAAAATAAACTTTCTCAGCCAGTATTGAAACACAGGATTGAACAGTGAGCGTTAAATTACAAAAACCTGCAAAGGCAAATACATATACATGGTTATTAGAACCATTTTTTTAATAAATAGTGAAAATGAGTCTTTGGTAGTCATCAGTATATTGCATTTGTACATGAACATAATGGTGGTACCTATAAACAAACTGCTATAAGCTCGTGCTTTGACATTATTTAAAGTACTGTCAGTAATGGATGTGGTCTCCAAAACTGACCTGATATGCAAAGATTTCTGCGGGTGCTCAGAGGTTTCTTTGCTCATTTTCCAGACCCACATTTGCAGCACTCAAGCATTAGACAAGATCTGCAGTGCGATGAGTTTGGAAATTCAGGGATTCACGTTATGTAGACGTGTGTATGTGTCTGAGGTGGCCTGACTTCCACTCTTACGTCTCTTATATAGGAAATCTCATGTCATTTGGGCAGCACCTTCTCATTTGTTTTTTCTGCGAAAAATGTAGTGGAAACGGCCCCTTTGACACATGAACTGTCTGAAGACATGCTATACACGTGGAACCAGTTAAAAAAGTTACTGCATGACCAGTAAATCACTGGTATCTTTGACAGAGGAGAAAAATACTTTCTCAAAAATCATTTGAGACAAGAAATTTGGGGGCAAGGGTGGGTTTCTGCTGTGCTTCAAATTGAAGCAATCAGCAAAGAAGGGAAAGTGACTGTACTGACCTCTCCTGGGAGGAAAGCTAACTCATCTTGAAGGACAAGGCGGCTTTTCATATTGAAGTGCATTTGCTCTATCTGCTGAAAACGGTGGGAACAATAAAACGGTTTTTCTCTTGAGAGCTTCCCTGCCTGCAGAAGCTAGGACGAACCACACTCTACGAGGCTGAACTATATTGGTTTTATTGTGAGACAAATCTTGGGCTTGAAATCCAAAGACTTATTGACTTCAAATCCTGTTGTCCCTCTCCGTAAAGCCTAGGCATTACTTCTCCTTTTATACATGTGAACTCTCAGTAAGTCAGAAGTTGTGCTTGAGATTAGTATGAATAGCAAGCAGATGGCAGATACCTTCCAGGGATAATTACAGTGTTGTGGAAAGACTCATATGATAAACACTGAAGGAGTGCAAATGGAAGGGAAATGCAGAATTAATGAAGTTGGGGTAATAATCCAGTTGGGAAGAAAACTTTAAAACCAGAAGTTAAATCTGAAAGAGGCACTGTGGGAATATTAATCATTCGGGGACAGACTGAACCTATCTCTAGCACCGTATGCCATCACCGTCCATGTGCTATAAATGCACAAGCGTTTATGCACTCTGCAGTGACCAGGGTAGCAGAAAATAGTTAATCACGTATAATTTCTGCTCCCGTTTCAGCACCAGATAATCACATGTATTTTCTTGCCAGCATTGTAAAGATCTTCATGTAAATAAGTGACAAGTTCATAATACCCTGTATACCTGCTTCCTCCTACAGAGGCTTGCATTACTGATTATACCTTATATTTCATTCAGGTACTTTCATCCCACGGTGCAACGAAGAAGGTTATTACAAAGCCACTCAGTGCCATGGCAGCACAGGGCAGTGCTGGTGCGTTGATAAGTATGGGAATGAGATACCCGGCTCAAGAAAGCAAGGGACAGTCAGTTGTGGTGAGTAATGATGTGTTTTCCTCAGACAACAAAGGAATTAACACTGTTGTACACCCTGCCATTGCTGTAGGATGGAGTACGATAACAAAAGTGACAACAGGAAAACATGACTACCCGTGTTCAAAGTGCTCCTGTATTTTCTTATTCAGACTACAAATCGGGCCCTTATACATGTATTGCTCCTTTGGACTTGGAGGGGGTGGGTGCAGCAGAGGTTAACAGGCAATAACCTGATATTTTTACTATCAGCTTGCAAAACGTACTGATTAATATTAAAATTAAGGCTATGGGATTGCTATGCACAGTTATTAAATATATTGTTCTGTATACGCTGGAACACACATTTACTGGGACTTCATGAATAATGTCTTTCCACACAAAGGAAGGCCTAAATGTGCAAAATTTTATGAATTAACAACCAACCCTAATAAAATTGCTGACAGGACGGTATTATGTAGGTATGTGAAATCACCAATTAGCTGTTAATCCTAGGCAAGCAATTTCAGCTCTACCCCTTCAAAGTGCTTCGGTGATGGTTGTGGATGCAGCTTTCTTCTTCGAGAAGAAGCAGAAAAAGCAGAGACCTAGAAGGTCTGAGATGCCCAGAAGCACATCACACAGGTTAGGTTCAGCAACCACATTTGCACATTTGCACACTCAGATAAAATCAGGTGGTGGAATACTTTTAGCCTGGTTTACATAGTCCTGATGGGATGAAAGGATTTAGACACGAGCAATGATTTTCTGCCCTGCAGGCATGGGAACTGAGTCAGTACTCTCCTTAAAATCAGCTGAGCCTCTAGGAGGAGGGCACTGCATAGCTTTTTATGCAAGTAAATTTTTTATCCTGGTGCAGGAGGAAAATTGAAATTTAAAGGTCGTTTCATGAATAGCTGAACCAATTAATTTAAAAGTAACATTGCAAATGACAGTAGCTTGAATGACAAGGGTAGTGTTGAACGAGGGACTTGGTGTCATGTGGGGGAATGACCTTTCCTGCTCACCTGTTTCAGAAGAAGAGCAAGAAACCTCAGGGGATTTTGGCAGTGGTGGATCTGTTGTATTGTTGGATGATTTGGAAGAGGAACCTGAAGCAGCAAAAAAAGACAAAGAAGGGAAACTGAAGATTCATGTAAGAGCAGCTAATGAGGATGATGAAGACGAAGATGATGATAAGGATGATGAAATTGGTTATATATGGTAGTGCCCATCATACTGAGGACTCACATTTTGCACAATATTGCAAGTCACATCATATCTCTGCAATTGTATCTTGAAAGTACCTGGCACAAATATTCCCTCTCTACTGAGTTTAATTTTGTATAGTCTATTTAATTTGGAAGAAAACCTTTTTTTTTTTTTCTTCCCCCAGCAAGGACTGTTTGGAATACAGCTTTTGTTCAGTTGGTTTGAGGGATTTTTGTTCTCTCCACAGGGGCAATGAGTTTTGTTTCACTGACATTACATGTCTGAATCCTCACTTGAACAACTTATGAAATATATCCTGTGAATGAATTGTGGAAGGGGCTCAACAAACCGGTACACAAGGCTTAGAAGCCCTTCTCGTGTTACCAGCTGTAGACAATTTGTGACATAAATTGTTACCTGGATCATATCAGAAACAGTTCTTTTTCTTTTGTGAAGAAGGAAAAGTAGGTGCTTCATTTTCTAGTCCATATTTGTTACATTCCAGCAAAGAATAAGTCTCTCTGGATAGTGACTTCTGGCTCCCCAGCATCAGGGTTTTAATGAGAAAGAGATTTTGTTTTCCTTACATTCTCTGCGAATGAGTCCCACAGGCTTAGTCCAGCCGACACCGAAGGCAAAGCTCCCACCACAGCGTTGGTTAAGCAGCAACATGGTCGTGATCCTACAGACAGGGAACAGGGTCCAGCCACCTTTCAAAGCGTTGGAGAAAAGAGTGTTTTGTGAATTTGCAGCACCATAACCACCCCCGTAGCTGTTCCTCATCCTCCGTCCATACTCGTTTGCACTGAGTTGCACTGACATCACAGGCAGCCTCTGCCTCATGCTCACACCTACGGATCTGCCTGTTCTTCATTTACCCCAAGCAATCTCTCATTCCAAAGTTGTCAAAGACACTAACTACCCAAAGTAATAAGCTGTTGTTTCTTTAAATAGTTAATATTTATTCGGCCTATTTAAAAAAGCAACTTTAGGTAGTCATATTTCAAAAGTGTAACTTCTTTCTCAGTGCGACAGGCTGAACCCTTGTAATTCACACGTGTAAAAGAGAATAATATTAGAATACAGTATGTGATTCCCTCAGCATCTCCCCCTATTCATCCACAGCTCTGCAATTGTATCCCAGCGTGCTGACATTACATTATTTGCTGTGTCCTTTCCCATTGCAGTTCTCTCATGCAGTAATGTGCTGTGGTGACCTTTTATTATTTTTGCTGGTTTTAGAAACAGTAAGAGGTACCTTAACTCCGCTCTTGCATTAGGAGGCAGATGTAAGTATTTTACCAGTGCCTGTGAGTTATTTTGCAGAATAAAAAATGTGCTCATTACATAGAAAACTAATTAGATCAATTTTTTTTTTCCCTCACAGTTAGTGTTGGATATAGAGTTGGAGACAGTATGGAGACAAAACATGGCTGGTCACATATTTACTCAAAAGCAAGAAAATAACATGCTGCTTGGCAGAAGTCAAATTTTTAGGATCACTGCCTCAAGAGCTGTGGTCCTCAGCCCTCTCCTAAGTCAATGCCCACTGTGGAGCCTGGCAGAGCTCTGCAGCCCCCCTCCCCTTGGGGTAGTACCTCTGCTTTCAGACGTGATCACAAGAGCAGTACTGAAGAGGAACTCCTTTCAGACACCATGTGTTGCAGGGGCTCAGTTGTTTTCTCCTCTTCCATTTCCTATTTATCTAGATCAATGACCTGAAAACAAAGAGCAAGCCAGCATAATTGTTATTAATGCAGAAGGATGTGTAAAAGCGTGAGGAATTTGTCCTGTGTTGTTTCACGCCCCCGCAGCCTCCCAAAAATCTGCCATCACAGTCATTTGCAAAAGGCCTGCAGTCTGCCCTGCCTTGAGTCCATTTCGTTTCCCTATAGCTACTGAAAATTTATTTTAAAATCATTGTCCATGAGCTGCCCAGCACATGCACACACACGCTTTTTCTACTTGCCTTTCTTAGAAAACAGTGCTGACTTGCAAAAGGGACAGATACAACCAGCGTTTCTGTTTCCCTAAACAGTATGATTTGGTGAGAAGCAGTTGGACACCATCAGCACCTTGTTTCTCAAGGTATTGTATTAATTAAACCCATTCTCTCTGTGTCTACCTGTGCAGGACCTGCCTAAGGCACAGAGATGCCCTTTCACTCTGACATAAAACAGAGGTCCACAATCAGAGTTATGTTTGTTCTCTGACTGGACTCCTTCTCTGCACACAACTAGTTTTTTTCTGCAGTCCTATGTCCCTTTGCAACAGCTTATCCTGGAACCCTGTATGCCTTACGTCAAAGGCCCCACAGTAAATCCCTTCTCCTGGCCAGCACCTCACCAGGGTAAAGCCTGCCCCCCAAGCCTTTGCAGGCAGCTGCAGGGTCCAAGGTTGCACCCCTCCTGTGTCACGTGCAAACATGCAAAATGGTTAAATAAAAGCTGTTTAAACAAGTCCTTAAAAGTGAACGCGGACATCCTTCAGCCTATGTGAGCAGACGTGCCACCACCATCCATTTCTCAGCACCACTGACCTTCTCCTCCCTGTGACCTCCTGCATGCTGCTATTCCAAATCCGTGGTGGCAGGTTTTATATCTCAAATGTCTGTCTTGGAGTCGCCAGCTCGAACATGCTGTGGGTACCAAACTGCTCCGTGCCCAGCCGGGCGAGAGGGCAGATGCTCTGGCTGGTTCAGCTGACCTCTGCGAGCACAGACACACACACACAAACACACACATATATACACCACCAACCCCTTCTGAGCCTGTGGCTTCGATTCAGGAAGACACCCCGAGCCAGGCAATCGTTCAGTCAGTTGTTCAAATGTTCTTGTGAATCAGGGCGAGCATTGGAAAAATGGGATTTTATTGACTAGCCCAGCTGGGAACAACTCCAAGAGAGGATGAAGGGAGTAGTGTCGAATCCCAAGGTGTCACAGCCACGTCAGAACAGGGTAGGCAGGCTGTGGGGCTTGGAAGGGCAGCTCAGCCTATGGATTGCTTTCAAGAGCAAGTTTCCAAAGCTTTCAAAGCAACTCAGCAAAGCCCTTTTTTGTGATCCACTGGCATCCCCCGGTGGTTGGAGGATCCGCAGTCTATACATACATGTGTGTATATCTCTGTGTGTCCGTATATTTACATTTCTACACACATATGTGTGTGTGCACGTCCCACTTGGCGAGATGCATTAAGAAAATGTTTTCTTTCTTTAAAAGAAACCAGCAATTCTACCAAGAACCTGTGCTCTCCCCAATCAAGCCCCTTCCATTCTTCATGCTTTGTGAAGGATTTCATTAGCTTCCAGCTTAATTTAATTCCTTTCTTTTATTTTTTTTTTTTTAAAAGCAGGACTTCCCATCTGCATCAAGTCAAGTCACTGACCTTCCAAACATTTTCTCCCTATGAAAAATGGAATCAGAGTTGTCCCATCCTTTCAGAGACGCAAACCAATTTTTAATCTCATTTTCTTTTCATATTAGAGACTATGAAATACTGTTCGGCATTGCTTTATGTTTCAAGGTGTCCTTTTAACTACTGTGGTTAAATCAAAATCTCCTTGAGTTCAGATTTCAGCACAGTTGGGTTTTTTGGGTCGTTACTGGCCTTTGCTGTGAACACAAAGAATCCTTTTTCTTTTCTTTGCCTTTTTTTAAGCTATTCTGTACTATTATTTTAAACCATTTGAAGAGTTTATTTAATATTTATTCTACAGTTTATATTGAAAATATAAAGTTTATATTTAAAACAACACTGTTTGTTAGTGGATGCTTCTCTTTGCCTCTCCAGCCTAGTCTGTTAGTCTCAGTGTACATTTCTGGCATGGGAATATTTTGATATTAGAAGTTTTGTAGCATTTTTCCCCTCGAGCAGCAAGTGACATAGATCTAAGGTCACCACTTGATACAGACCACCAGATCGCTCAAGCTTAGCTTCCTACATTGGTTGGCTTTTACTGCAGTCCCTTCTGTATGCCATTCAAGTTCCTTTAACACATAGACCGCTTTGTACAGTTAATATACATCAAAAAGCCCTTTCTACAGTAGGTGGGTTTTGGTCTTTTTATACTTTTCTCAATGCTGTTGATGTCTGTTACTGTTAAATGTGTAGATCTGTAAGGAGAGATCCAAATATTACGTGTTTCAGTTTGATGTCCCTACTGTAGATGGATGTAGGCTGTCATAGTAAGTAGAATTGCATAGTAAATTCTGAATGCTTTTTCCATAAGGAGTTAAGTGGAATGTGAGCATTTTGCTATCTTTGGTTAACTGTAAATGCTTAACTGTAGTCTGAAATAGTTGCATTTTTGTCTGTCTCAATAAATTTTAATTTGTCTGCGACTCCTTATTGCCTGTCCTGAATTTTATTAAACTTTGGGGATCAAAAATGCTGCAGTACCTTGAGTCAGCATTTAATCATGCATGGAAATGGATGGTCTTTAGGTTTATACCTTATAGCTCTGTTCAATGTCAGCTGCCATCTGTGAAATCAGTGTAAAGTCTCTAGAAGGCTGAATTTTAAAAGCAGAAATGAAACCAAACAAATTAAGAACTGTACCAAAATCAGAAGTTTTCAAATCACATGAAAATTGATTTTTAAGAAACTAGCAGGGGATGGGGGAGGGAGGGGAGCTTTCACTTTCTTTTCCTACCCTGTTTGTAAATCATGATGTTTTTCTGTCTCTTCTGAAGGTATCCAGGGCAATCCTATAAACACAGCCACATTCTGCAGTGGCCTTTACCTATACAGTATAAATGAAGACAAAATTATATTGCATACAACTGGAGGGAAGCCATCCTCACCTAGGAATACCTGGGTTTGTGTCTCTGCTATTAAATTAGAGCTCCTCTTCAAAATTATTAACTAATTTAAACCACCAATATTAGTACAGTGCTAATTACTGAGTTTAAAATCTTGTTTCATCACCTTTCCTCTGCATGTGCGACATTAAAACACCACATAAAAGCTTGAAACCTGTTTTTGAACGTGTGTGCAATTACCATCTCGCCAGGTAAGTACGCTGAGACCTTGCCTGCCCCTGCACCCCTGGCTGAGCTGTGTCATCCAGGCTCAGAACCTGCCTTAAATTTCTGTTAAACACACTGCATTCATTAGCTTATTTTTACCGTGGGTACCACACGTTACTTTAAGTGTGTTACCTTACCTGACTCCGAGAACAAAAGCGCTCTGAGGCTCTTTGAAGCGTTTGATCTTTCGTGTTTAAGCGATCCAGCTGCGCCAGATGTCAGATGCTGTGGCACCGAAGGCTGGAAGGCAAGCAAACCAAATCCAAACCTTAAAAGTGTGTGAGTTGCAAATGAGATTTTCATTCTCAGGAAGGGTTAATAATTGGAGCTTGCCTTTTTTTTTTCCCCCATCCATATCCTTTCTAGATTACAAATTTCAGGTGGCTTACAAACCTTGTTTTGTATTACAGACGCATAGCTATGCTCACACACTTCCACACTCTGAAGTGTATAAACATGAACATACGTGTGTATCTATATATGCACAATATCTATGCGTGTGTGTGCATGTATAAATACATACTGATATGATCACCTGCTCTGGGAAGTGTTGGTCAAGGCCAAAAAGTGCCAGAGTGCTTTGGGGGAGCGAGGCAGAGCGCACAACGTGCCTGGGGACTGAACCCCTGGTTAGCCCGGCTGGCTACGTCGCTGCTCTACAGCAAACTGGCAGGTCCCTCCGGTTACCACCTTCCTGCTTCGGCCACTGCTGTCTGCAGACTCCCCTGGTTTGGGATATCCTCTTCTGGGAATTCCTTCCAACCCTCATGTAAGGTTGAGCTGGTGTTTTTTCACCCACGCTTTGCTAAACTCTTCTGTAACGACTCGTACTGGTACTTTGGTTTCATATGATAAAACACTCACAGTAGATTATTGTGTCCCCCCTGTCATGTTCTGATAAGCTGCGTTGATTTATATTTAGCTTTTCCATGATTCTGTCCTCCATTTTGAACAAGATCTTGGAATAATTGTGGTGAACTCCCTGCCAGGGGATACAGCCTTCGCTTCTCTAGTGATACTGTGGAGTGTCTGCAGCTGAAATGTTCCTCCAGCGATGGTAAAAGCTCAGTTTGGGCTTAAGGTGAAATGATCAGCAGAGACGGCTCTTACCTGGAGAAGAGTGGAATCCATCCTCACCCAAACGCTGTGTGTTGCACCCTCGGCAAAATCTGCCAGACCGGGCAGTACCCCACGGGGGTGGGTGGGTGATACCTCTGCGAGGAAAGGGGCACACATGACAAGGTTAACAAGATTAACTGTTTGCAAAGGAATAGCCTCTCCCCCCCATTTTCCAATATACAAATATTTCCCTTATCTTACTGATATTATTTTGCTAACGACTATACAGTTCTCAGTCTGTGAATCTCCACTGTGAGATTCCTGCACACACTTACACACAGACTTTTATTTTCTCTCTCACAGAATTTTCTGTTGAGATCCACACCAGCTATAAAACCATGGCATTACAGCCTTCACCAATGATTAGTTTCATTTTTCCTTAAATACTGACAAAGGGTGAGATATTAAAAAGAAAAATCATGTCATAACAGCTTTGCACACTGTACAGCTTTTGGAATAGATTAAAAAGAGGCAGAGAGCTATTAATAAGCTTTTGACTTTCTGAGCGCTCCGTGACACCGGACCATCTTTCTCAGCTGGGTGAGGGTGGCAGCGTGAAGCACGGGCTTTATGCAGTCTTGGGAAAAAGAATTGGAGAAACAAATAGATTTGGGTAAGCTGTGAATGAGAGGGACAGACCTGCTGCTTTGAGGACAGAGCCTACCTTTC
>NW_010231427.1:49768-55795 GCF_000690775.1 Eurypyga helias | reverse complement strand
CGGTTCATGACCACCCCATCACAACCCACAGACTGCAGAGGCAGGTCCCTGCTACAAGCAGGGTTGGCCCTGTCTCCCATGTGCTGCTTGAAATGAATCCCTGAAAACAAGGATTAAAAAAACCCAAAAACACAAAGCACAAACCCCCACCGTGGAGAAAGGGAAGAGCAAGGCCAGAAGCAAAGTCAGCTTCTGCCAGCACTGCATCAGCCCAGTAACGAGGCAGGGGGATGTAAAATGCTCTAACGTGTCTATTCAATGGCTCTAAGCCACCCTCCCCGCTGTAGCTGTGCACAAAACCCCTCTGCTAACGGCAGATCGAGAATGAAACCCGGTGTCTGGCAGCTGCTGGTCTTGAGCACCAACTACTTTCACGAATCACTATAAATTCCTGCAATTCCACGCTAAAGGCTTGGGCAGAGAGAGAGTTTGTAAAGAAAACTTAAAATGCAGGGTCTTTGCCAGGTAGTAACTGCCTTTTCTCATCTGTAGTTACTCAATAAAAATCATTGCTGGAGCATGACTCCACTTCCATTCCCAGCCAAAACATTTGCAATCTGGCCCTTAAACATGGGAAAATTGACCCCAGAGCATATTGTTAGAGGAAAGGTCCAGAAGCACATCGGTTTATGTTGTGAAAACACACTACCTCTGAAATTATTTGCAGGTCTTGGGAGACTTGCAGGTTTTGACACTGCGAATTTGTGATATTTGTTGAATATACAAAATTTGTGATATTCGTTGAAGATCACAAATCCAGTTAATGCAAATACATTCAGGGCGGAGTCTGTACAAGCAGGAGCATACAGACACAGCTCTGCTCCATCACAGATGATGTATCAATTTATCACAACTGGCAAGGAATTGACCTAAATAACTACTAGCCTAAAGTAAAATTAAATAAAACGGAGACTCTAACAAGATGTAGGTTTTCCCAGATTAATGTAGGCTATTGAAATACTTTGGGTTACAAGGGGCTATTACAGAAGATCAATATTCCCGTTGCTTTTGGTACGAATCCGACCCGTCGGTGGTTGTTAGTGACACTGATGCTGCAGCTCACCTCCACTCCTACCGCAGTAGCTGCTGCTCCAGCGAGAGGAGACGGGCTGCAGATAAATACATCTCCCTCGGCATGGGCCGCATCGGCCCGTTGTCAAGGTGGGCACTGTGCAGGTACACAGAAGGAATCACCAGGCGTTTGTTTTGGCAAGCAAGAGAGCACAGTTTGGCTTAGCAGGCTGTGGTGGTAGGGATGAACATCAGGCTGGTTGTTAACTACCCAAAATAACTCCAATACCTTCTCAGAGCAGGGCTGTCGTCCCGACTGGTCTCAGTTTCCATTCTCAGCTGAAATTCTCTCCCTACTGATGCTTCTGTAAGGTTTGGGGCTTTTTTCTTTTTTTTTTTTTTATTTTGTCCCTAAGCCTATGAGTTAATTAAGTTTTAACAATGAGCTGTATCACTGTAGACCAGGATATCAGATTTCTCAACTGTTTTACATAATTGATTAATTAATAACCTTGCTAATTGAGTCTCGTGAAAGCCTCTGTTAAAGTGGAGCAAGGCTATGTCCCAAACAGTTTCTTGTAGGGTAACAAAATCAGGACATTTTGACTGCTCCGTCTCCCCCGGGCCCTGTGGTGCGAGTCACGGCAGAGCACGCACGGGGACCCTCCGGGCTGCTGTAGGGATGTATGATCTGATGGATGAACCTTGTCTTCACCTGTACCCCAAGTATTTTTCCCTCTAAACTCCCAGCAGCAGCTTCTTGCGTTTCTGAACTCCAGGATGGCCTCTCTCCTGCTTTACACCACCCCTCACGTTGTCCGGAGCGGTACAGCCCCACAGCCGATCTCAGTTCGCAACATTTTCTACCGCTTTCGGCCAAGTGCGAGTGCCAGGATGGCTGTAAAATGAAGTGGCAAAGCAACCCTCCCCCCCCAGCTACCTGAAAACTGCACCGTGAGCTCTTCTCAAAGGCACCGCGTTCGACACGACGTGACCTACATCTTTTCTCGGGAGCAATCACAGCTGAAATAAGGCACAACATGATGGATTCTCTGCTATTAAATGGGAGAGGACTACCCATAGAAATAACCACTGACAACAGTTTGCATTTTAATGTAATTTCTTTTCTTATTAACCCCAGGCATGGAGCGTGATGTATTCCTACCACATGCAAGGCGGAGGAGTGCAATCTTTGCCTTAAACACTGCTCCTGAGGGTGCTTTCCAAACGACCTTCGGAGTGAGCGGCAAATATTTTCCTTCAAATTTGTCCACGAAGGAAATGTTTTCTGAGTCCTAACCCACCTGCATCAAACCAGATATAAACCCACCGCAGCTTCACCAGGGGTTTAGTCTACCCACAGAGGATGGGTGAGCGAAGACCTTCCTGCCATGCGCTGGGCAATAAGTTAAAGCCATCCCGAGACAAAGAACCATATTCCAAAACAGCAAATGAAAGTCTAAGCATCATCCCTCACCTTCGTTGTCAGGAGTCACCCAGGAGGTAAATCCAGCAGCCCTCATCCAGCCCAAATCTCTTCCCACTCCGCTTGGTCCATCCTCAGTCCTGATCTCCGGCTGCTTGATAACCTCTGCAGCAGTGGCTGAGCCTCATCCCTAATCCAGGCTGCAGTCCCACTCACGCTGCAGGGTCTTGGCACGGGCTAGTCTTGATGAGAATTTAATCCTGAGGATCTGGAAAGCATTTAGGAGCTGGAAACAAAGAGATGGGTTAAAATCCTACATGGTGGACAAAATGCTGTCTTGATAGGTGCATCTGCAGAAGCAGCTAGGGACAGTGACCATTTGTTTCTGAGCATCACACGGATTTCTGAGACATCAGGGAGGGAGGGGGAAAGCGGAGTGAATCAAGAGACAAAAGTTAGCCATCAAAAGCCCCTTCTAAATAGCTAAATTAGGGAAGATAAATGCCATCCCTCTTTTTTTGATCTATCTATAGCAGTGTGAGAAAGGCTGGCGGCGTCATTCCCGCCAGGATCATTTGTACGTTGGGCTGGAGGTAGGAAGTGGGCTGGTAACGCGTCTTACTTCAAGACTGCTGGTGAAGTTTTTGAGTAATGAATCCCAGGGCTAAATCCATCGTGCCTGCCATTCCAAAGAGCCCTGATAACCTCGTTTCTTCTTGTTTTCTTCTCTAAGACTTCTGCAGATTTACTAACACAAGTTTTCCCTGAAGAGGGATCACATTTCAGGCCTGAAATGCTCTGATTATTTACAGTTTGTCACACCGTAATTTATATTTATTGTTTGTGGCTCTTATTTACACGTGTTCATTACTTTCCTATTTTAGTCATTTATCCTGCACGTCCCTCCCTACTTTTTCAATTATTTTGCACACTCGCAGTTTATCAATTACATTGCCAAAATGCATTTAGAGAGCATAATTTCTTTCTAATGCGTGATTTTTTGACAGCGTGATTTGTTTTCATGTTTGCAAAGAATTTTAAGATGACAATGACTCTAGGGCAGAGAATAAAAAGTTCTGAAGCTTTTTCCTATGGAGACTTGTACTCTCACATATGCAGTACGCAAGTCCACATTGGTTCAGCTCTTGGTGCAGTTTCCCGTCTCACAGGGGAGTGTTAGAAACTCTTAGAAATTATATGTGCTCCCTCAGTGCTACTCCCCTACCAGCCAGTATTTCTGGGTCACTTTGGAGGCTGATAAAGCACCTTGAGTGGGCTGGAAGGGTTGTTGAGCCTTGTCAGCTCCGGGAGACCTCAGACACGGTGTTCCCTTCAGACTAATCTTTCATGTCGAGGATGAAGAGAGTCCTGCCCGACCATCACTGGGCTTGGTTGGGAAGCAAATGGATCCCCTCTGGCAAAGTGCTGTGGCAGAGAGGCTCTCCGTTCACAAGGGAGCTCTTAAGTGCACGCCCTCAGCTCTGGCCTCGTGAGTCCTTAGGTTATTAGCAGCAGCAAGGGGTTTTTTTTCCTGCTCTCTGGCTTTTGGTTTTGGAGCATTACAGACTGTCATGCTCAGGCTGGCAAGGCAGGAGGATCAGCTCTTTGGAGATGAGTGCCAAAAAGCACAAACCCTCCCAGAACCCTGCAAGGAATTAATCCAACATGCTTCACTCTAGGACTTGTTACCTGCATTTAATTTATTTACTGAGGCAGTCCGACCTTTTCTATATGGATGGTGGCTCTCCAAAAAGCTGAAGAGATGACCAATATTTGCTTGTATTGGCTCTTAGGGGTCTCTGTCCCAGGTGCAGAGCTTCGCAAGTGCAGACCGGCTGTCGCCCGTCCTCTGCAAGCCAGCGCGATACTGTTATCACATCCTCTGCTTTACACAGCTCCTTAAGACAGCTGAACATAGAAGGTGTGCTGGAAAACACTTCAGCTGTGTTGATCCATCCTTTTGCCTCCTCTCCACACTCACTATCTGCCAGGGGTGAGCCAGCCTGAGCTCCGGCCCTCCGGCGCAGAGCCTCTCAAGCTTCCAGCATCCGCCAGGAAACACCCAACAATACTCAGCATAAACATACCAGTCTGCAACTCCAGGCTGTGACAAAGCTAATCATCCTCCCAGTTTTAGTCCTGTCCCACCTCCGGAGCAGGGTGAATGAAGGAGAAAGGACTGCTTTGGGTCAGAGGCTCAGAGAGGTGGCACATGAGGAAGGGACCAAGTGGTTTGCTGGGCCACTGCACAGTACATACAGAACTGCCAGCTCAGCAGTCACTTGGGTCTAGAGAAAACCTTTTCACCCTTTGGGTTCTGAGGCCAAATATTCAGCAGAAATTCAGCTGTGGTTTCTCTGCCGGTCCCCCCAGACTCCTTTTCCTCCGTGGTTTCTGTCACTGAACCCCTACAGCCTCGCAGCGTTTTGGTCCTCTGATCCGATTTATTCTGTCCAGAAGGCTGCAAGGCAGGATTTATGTTAACAAGGTCTAAAGCAACTGTGTCTGACGGCTGGTCGCTGAGAGCAAATCAGGCTCTCTCTCAGCAAAAGCATCAGAGTTAATTGGGCAGCATCGTTCCAGTAACGGGGAGATGTGGCACCTATCTCCAGCCTGATTTAAAAACACGCCGGCTAGAAGAGCAGGGATACTTGAAAGGGTTCAGGGAGGGCGAGACGGGAGATATTCATTGAACCATTTCTTATGTCCAGGAAAGGTGAAGGCTGCTGGATGAGTTTGGTGTCCTCAGAGAAGCGGCTGAGATCTCACGCTTCGTTGTCCCCTGATTTTTGCTTTCTGGAGCACATCGTTAGTGTTGGTAACAGTGGTTGTGATAAAACACGGATGGGTTAAAGGAATGTAAGGTTAAATCTGTCCCCGCTGTGTTCACATGTGACATGCTTCACATCCCTCCTCTTCCTCCCTGCAAAGCCCTTTCCAAGGTGTCTCAGTCCCCGGTGTCAGGAGTCATGGTTCCCAAACCTACTTGTCAGCTTCGCCCAGCTCAGAAACCCAGATTTCTGAGTCTGCACCTTCAAAAGAGATGCAGCTGCCTTGCAAGATGCATTTCAGAACTAAAGCAATTTGTGTTTTCTGACCCAAATGCTGCATTCGTGGCTTGTCAAATCCATTTTAGGCAGCAATTCCTTCCTGAAGGTTGCCAGTGTCTTTCGAAAAAAGTTTTTAAATAAATATTTGGAGAAGGTAAGAGATAGTAAAAATACATTTCTTAAAGTATTTATGTACAGATATCAAAGCTTTTCATACTGAATTCAATAAACTGGCTTTATAGGGTTTTAAATTTAGAGTTTGCTATACAAAATTGGGAGTCAGAAGCAAAGTTTGTAGGATTTTATATGGCTCTGTGTAACAAAAAGCACAATCACTTTGCAGAGAAAAAAAGCTGTACGTGTTTTAGGGCTCTGTATAATAAAATTCCAAATAGGTGATCAGATGGGATGTTTAATTCCTAGATTGGGTAAATTTAAAAAAAAGGTAATTTAGGATAAAAGAAATGTATTTGCTCCTTGGCCAGAGCTGTAAATCAGTGCAGCTCCACTGACAGCACGTAACTTAAGGAGATGCATACC